>NW_025407830.1:703079-754163 GCF_003324165.1 Naegleria lovaniensis
CTCGCTTGAGTCGAATTTGCAAATCGTCGACTGTGTTGCATGAGACCAAGCCGAAACCTCTCCACGAAACCTCTTGTAATATTCTCATTCATCATTCAAACGAATCCAAATAATAATTATTGAACAACAATTTGTGCGAGTCTTGACATTTCACGGAAAATAATTTTCATCATCAACATCTTCCGAAAAACCTTCATTCTGTTTTTATTGTTTTTCATTTTCCAATTTCATCATTGAAAAAAAGATTCAACACAGACACACACTTCATAATATTATTATTAATATTATTATTGTAATCTTATTGCAACAACATTTTGACACTTTATTTAACAATATATTTTTTAACAACATCGTAAAACAACAACAACCAACACACTATGGGACAACATCAAACGACAGAATCGACCACAAGTACTAGCTCCACTACAAGCACTAGCACTACGACTGATTCGATCACTTCATCTTCGGAACCAAAATCTCCGCCTTCTCCTCCTCCTTCTCCGACCAACAAATTCAAAACTTCCTTCAAAATGTTCAAATCCTCAAAAAAAAAAGAAACAAACTCCCCTCTTGCTTCCTCTCATTCCCACAATGGAATTTCAGGAATTTCCATGAATAACACTGCCATTCCAGCAAGTCTTCCAAAAACGAGTGATGGACTCTATACTCAAAATTTCACATTGGATGAATTGGATGAAATTAAAACATTTTTTGAAAAGTATGGTTTTGTCGTGGTTCGGAATGTCTTGTCCGAACAAGAAATTGAGCAAAGTATTGAAGAAATTTGGAGGATTATTGAGGGAACGGATGATTCGACGAAATCCATCATTGAAAGTTTGAGACAATTTCATGCAAGTGCGGAATGTGTCAAATCGAATGTAGAATCGAATTCGAATGGGAATTCTAATAGTGGATTTACACCGGTGCAGAGAAATGATCCAACGACGTGGCGAGAGGAATGTGGATGGCCAGAGTTTGATAATGTGGGAATTTTGGGAAATCAACCTGCAATGGTAAGTGAAAGACAAGTAATTATGATCAATTTATTTTATGTTTGTGAAAATTATTATTATTTTTGAATAATCTGTCAACTATTGGAAAAATTGTAAAAATTTTACAATCATGGTGAATTTCAAAATTATTTCTACAACAACATAATTTTAAAATTGAAACGGCAACCTGAATTTTGGATTTTATTCTCTTGTCATGATTTTCACAAACGTTCGTTTTCGAAATAGGGAATTTGTGCCATGGAAAATCGACAAAATGAAAACATTTACCGAATATTTAATCTTCTCATGAATAATTGTAACAAATTATGGGTCGGATTCGACACGTACGGTGTCATGAAGCCGACCAAAGATGTTTTATGCAAGGATGGAAAAACTCGAAAAGATTTTCCTCAATACAAAACAAAATCGAATTGGTTACATTGGAGACTCAATCCCTGGAAACTCTACAAACAATATCAAACACTGAATACGAATTTACAAAAACATTTGAATTCAAGTAGCTTGGATTTATTACCAAATTTAGGAACACAAAATTCTACATTTTCGGAAATTTCTGGAAGCGGAACTGGAGGATTAATTTCAAGTCCTCTCACTGATCATCATGCCTCCACTTCGACTTTATCCAATTTTTCAGAACCTTCTCTCAGCAATGGAAAAAATTCTTTAATTTCCATGGAAATTGGAACCTCCTCTGGAAAATCCAAAAAGAAACCCTCTTCCAAACATTCTCCCTGTGAAAAAGCCATGCATTGCTTAAAGAGTAGCACTCCCAGAAAATTCTTGCTCAATGAAGATTATGGAATTTTTCCAGTGATGGATCCCAACGCCTACACTTCAAATCCCGCCCATGACTATTTACGCGACGAATGGAAATTACAAGGCTTGATTAATTTTGTGGATTCGCGTGAGCAGGATGGCGGTCTCATGTTAGTTCCGAGTTTTCACGCGCCCGATAATTTTCTCACGTGGACCAAAGCAACCTATAAACGATTTGGCACACTCACAGAACATCAAGAATCGTTCATCAAAGTGCCACTTTCGTATGATTTGTATCCGTATGCAAAAGCAATTTCATTGCCAGCAGGAGCCTTGTTGGTATGGGATTCGCGCATTCCAACTTGTACCTATCCCAATGACTCGGATCGATTTCATATGGTTCAGTACATTCGAATGTTTAAATGTGAAAAGTATATGGATTCGAGTGTGATGGTGAATGAGAATTCAAAAACCAACTTTTTTGAAATGCGAAGACAATTGATTCTTCAACAAATGCCTCGAGAATTTGTGCCGTCGCCTATTGGAAAGAAATTATTTGGATTGGAGGAGTGGTGAGATGATGAGTACCATACGACATGACCATGGCGATGAGTTTTCAATTTTGTTTTTTTCAATTTTGAAATGTCATTAGATTCAATTTTGTACAAACATTTACTTGTATTTTGTAAAATTTCGAGCTCTGTATTACTTGATCAGTTCTGATCCATGAAGAGAACAGGAGAAATTATTAAATTCACACACTTGTGGATATATCTTTAATCCGTTTTACGATATTGTTTCATGACGGTCGTTTCCAAAACTCCTTTCAATTTGTTGACCATAAATGAGGAAAATAACACTTTTTCTTCCTTAATCACAAAGCCGTGTTTGGGACCAACACTGGCTGCCTTCACTCGCACATCAACGTCATAGGATGGCAGAGATTCTTTCGAGTGTTGAACGAGTAATTTAGCAACGTCTGTAAACGTGGCTGATTGAAGCCTGGCATTTTGCATTAACTTGTCAACTTCTAAATTATTCACATCACTGAGAGCAAAGATATTTCTCAAATATTTGGTATTGTCACTTGGATCCAAAAGTTGAAAATGTTTGTTCACCTTAATATATCCTCTGTCATCCAGAACAGACTCAAAAACAGATCCTTTTAACATGTCCGTGTTGGGTTTACCTCCGCTACACAAGTAACAAACAGCGCAATCAATTTCTACCTCCTCAGAGCCATCTTGTTGCTGATTTTTGGTGTCACTGGTCTTGACCACAAGAGTATTTCCATCCTTCTGAGATGTCACTTGTGAATTGAACATGACTTTGAGATTTTTGAATTTTTTGAAATCATCTGACACGACCTTGTGTGCCGCTTCTGAAGGTTTCATGAGCATGTCACCTCGTTGGATGAGAATAAATTCTCTCTTTGGGTAAGAAAAGGCTAGGGAACCAGTAAATTCTACACCAATAAATCCACCACCAATCAATACAATTTTCTTTGTCGAGTCGCTTTTGAGAAGAGGCACGGAAGATTTCACACTTTCTAACGAGTAAGGATCTACGTAGTGAATCTTGTTATCTGGATGGTTGTCTTGTGTAAAATCTAATTTGTTTTTCCAAGAAGAGGATCCTGTGGCAATGACCAAATATTCAAATTTCAGAAATTTGCAATTTTGTGAAATTTTGTCGTCGACTTGCGTAGAATCCAAAGAGTCAAATTCAAAAGTAGTGTTCGATGTTTCAATGAATACTCCATTGGGTGTCACATGCCTCACTAAGCCACGAATGAATGTCCCCCTATTTTTCATCACTTCTGAAAGTTGAACAGAAATTTTCTCTGCATGCTCCTCTTTTTCTAACACAATGGGGTGAGAAGGTTTCAAACTTGAAACGTCATTCTTGTCAATAAGGATAATGTTGAAATATTCGTACAAGTTTTGAGCTACAGTGATCTATCATTTACATGTTCATGAATGTGATATTCCAACAATTTTGAATCAATTTCATTTCAACATGTTTGAAAATTCGTTCAGATCGATTTGAGAGAGCTATCAACAACACTTACTCCTGCATGTCCTCCTCCCAAAATAACCATTCTAGGCAAATACTTTTGTGTAAATTTAAATAACTTTCCATCTCGAATCATGTGTTTCTTCTTTCCATCAGAAGTGCAAATGATCATTTCATGTTCAATCATGGAATTCGCAATTTTCTCTGCTCCTTTCTGATCTACTTGACATTCCTTCTCAATAATCTTCAATAAGGAATCTGCACTGAATACACTCCGGTGTGCCTTTCCAAATAATTTCTTCTCATCCCGATAATTCATTTCCGAGCCCAACGGATGTTGTTGAAGCCTTTTAACAAAAGATAACAATTCCAACTTGATCGAATCATTCAGAGCAGAACTCTCTGAAGAAGAAGCAAATTCTGTTAGCCTTTGATAGCTCATGAGGTATTAGGTTATTGAAATGAAATTGTAAATGGAATATTTTTTTTTGTTGATTGTTTGGTGTTGGGTGTCGCACTTTTAAATTCTTGTCTCAATGTTAAAAGTGCGCAAGCGCGTAGGATCTTGTGGTCGCGATGAATGGAACACCAACAACACTCGGATGATCATTGAGCATCATGAAGAAAGGAGAGAATGTCTTCAATGGACACGAACTGAAATGTCGCTTCCGAAAAGAAAATACGCACGCATGACTTGACAGGTTTTTTCTTCATATTGAGGAATAACACTTGCTAAGGGTTGTGAAATGACACTTGTCAAAATGTATCTTGTTCTCAGTGAGTTTGAAAGTGAGGCCTCAAAGAATCGCCGAAACCTTTGTTCAATCTTTTGTTAAAATTCCAATTCAAGAAAATGTAGGTACATCATCTGGCTCTCCAACATTCCCTTCACAAGAAAAACCACAACTTGATGACCACAAATACTACCAACTCAACCAACACAAGTACTGCTCCATCTTCTTCCGAGGAACCATCATGGTTCTCCTCTCCTTGGTGGTGGACGTTTGGTTCGGTACCAGAAATTGATTCCGATACATTGCATCAGTTGGTACAATCCAAACCCGAGCCTCCTCCTCAAATTATAGATGTAAGGACAGAAACGGAATATCAAGAAGGTCATATTGAAGGCTCTCTGAATTGTTCCTTCCTTCCAAATGTTTTTAGTTTTTCATCGAGAATGGAACAGATGAAATTAGATCCTTCACGCCCTGTTTATGCTATATGTTTGAGTGCTCATCGGAGCATTGCTGCAGTGAAATGGCTTTCACGGAATGGATATAATGCGTTTCAATTGAAAGGAGGAATGCAAGAATGGAGAAGAATGAATAAGCCGGAAGTGAAATGAATTTCAATAGGCTTGTTTAAATATTATAAAAATTAAATGAAATTAAAAACATGTTGTAAATTATAATATTTCAATATTTCTTAGTCTTGCCCTCTCTCATCTCGTCGGAAGATGCCACTGTTGATTTTGATGGAATTATTTTGATTGGATTTATTAGCCAAGTTTTTTGAAGGTTAATTCAACATTGAAAAATGAGTCAACAAGCCTCATCGGCATCATCATCGGGAAACAATGAAGAGTCGAAAGAAACACGAGTTTCGATAGAACACGATCAAATTCGTAGAGATATGATTGCTGCTGCTTTATTAGGACCGTGCAAAGCAATTAATCGTGAATTATTGAGATTGAGAACGGTTCAGACCGTGAGCACGGTTCAAATGGAAGCTACCGAACAACAATTGTGGAAATGTGTTGAAAATTTTGCTCAACACTTTGCAGAGAATGAAGGTGTTTGGGGAAGTGCCATGATTGTTACTCCAACACAACAACCAATACAGGACGAAGCAACAACACCAACTCCAATGGGTCCACCTCCAATTGTCGGAGGCAATGTTGGTGATATTTATTATTTTGAAAGAACGTCAGGAAAAGTACAATGGGATAGACCTTCCATGTTGGACAAATTGATTCGAGAAGGAAAGGTTGCTAGAGACCAAACAGAACCAATTCATGACTGCGAATTTTTACAAACAAACTTTTTCATTTGCTTACGTAGTACTAGGGCTGAGAGAAGTGGATGCTCTTTTGAACATGACAAGTTGTTACGTTGTATGAGAGCAAAAGTTCTCGGAAATAAGAAGTAATGTATAATTTGAGTGAGGGAATGTGCATGAAATTGATTTATATGGATTTATTGGGTGGAATATTTTGAATGAATTTGGATGTATCAATCACTCATATTCTTAGTTGTAGTAAGGCAGCAAGTCATCCACTCAAAACAAACTGTCATTCGTCCTCTATCAGTAATTTTTATGAACTCGGATAAATTTCATGTTCATGAAATTCATTCATGTTCACACGACATGCATGCCTGAATTCCTTCTTCTTCCAATTTCTCATCAAACACTAATATTTACCATCATCCAATTACTTTCTACTCTTCTCGTTTCATTCCCAATAAAAACCATCCCTTCTTTTGAACGATTAATCTCAAAAAAAAATGTTTCAAAACCGCTCAATCAATCGTCTTCCTCGAATTGTAAGAACCCTTCTCGTAATTGTATTATTCGTGTTCGGATTGAACATGATCATGTGCAGTAGTACAAGTAGTAGTTCAATTGAACTCGTTCGCTCATTAGTACCAACGCCACGACAAGCCTCGAACGAATCCATTATTGTATCATTACGATTGGGAGAAAAAGTAGTTGGCAATGTATCTCCACAACCTCCAGACACACCACCACACGTGTATTATCGAGTACAGTTACCTGTAAATAAGTATTTGGATGTTGCTGCCACCGTCCGATATGGACCTGCAACCATGTACATTAAAATAGATGATGGACCAACTTCTTCTGATTTTGATTATAAACTAGCAATGAGTAATTTACAGAAGGAGATGAAACATGAATATTATAGAAATGGAAAGGATGAGACTCAGGAATATTATATTGGATTTTTGGGAGATGCTGAATATACATTCATTGTCAAAATTGTGGATAGTCCTGTAAACAGTGGAGAAGTATCTGGATTGATAGCTGGATTGATTATTTCATTGATATTATTGGCATTGGCTGTGATTGCAATAATTGCTGGAGGAATTGTGTGGTATCGACAGAGAAAGAATTATGCATCTGCAAGAATGGTTTAAGGAAAAAGATGAATTGATTTTACCTTTTCGAGGAGATGATATCACAAGGCATTCCTCTCAACTTATTGTTGAAAATATACATTCCTTGTGTTGTTGAATGACATGGTATTGAAACACACAATTGTAAATTCCATTAATTTATACACTTCATGCAACTCATTGACGAAAGGAAATTATTCTTTTTCAAAAATCTTGTTCCTTACATTTTCCAATTTATTCCCATATAAGAAAAACACCAAATTCAGATGCTCACAATCATACAACAGCGAGAGGATAACTTCATCTCTGCAACTCTTAAAAGTTTTGACTCATGCTTCACATACTAGTCAAACATAACAAAAAAACAAAGTAATCTCTTGAAATTGAATTCCAACATGCATGCAACTCAAAACCTTTTCTTGGCTATGTCCATGCTCGTGTTGGTTGCAATGATGAGTGGAGTTCATCCATTCCCACTCCAACAACAACCACAGCAAGGAAGCGTGCAATTACAGACTCAGGTAGCTCCTACCTCTTTTACCAATGTTCCTGAGGCCAAGTATTGTGTCAGATATTTGAATCAAACTCAAAATGATACTCAACAAGGAGTGACCTTTGAGAGTTATTATGACTGTGGAAAATCAGGTCAAGGTGCAGATTTGAATCAGATTCTTCAGAGAAATCCAGATCGAATGGATTTGTTGCTCTATCATTTTTCAAGTAATGTAAGTATTGCTTTTTGAACTTGTTGAATTGTTTACCACCAAATATGGAAATAACCTTGTTTTGTAAAATTCATCATACCTTGAACGACCTTGTGTGCGAAAACATGAACCAACTCTACATAACAGCCAAAACCAACCTACGGTATGATGGGCTATTCCCTCCTCGGTTCTCCAACTCCCTCTGGTCAACAATCTCTTCCCAACAGTATTTCCACACAACTTCCCTCTCCAAATTTCCAAATGTGGATTTCCTTAGATCGTATTGTAGAATTCTCACTCAATCTGCAAGGTGGAACCGATCTCAATTCAGAATCCTCCTCTCTCCACATTTTACAAGATTTCCCCATCAATTCTCAAAACATTCCCTTCACCATTCAAAAACAACAATACGGAGGTCAAGGTCGACGTTACAAGTCCATTCTCGCCGATTTGGAAATTCCCCTTAATGCTCAAAATTTGGGCAACTCGACTCGAGCTCCCTATCTTCAAAAACTTCACGTGAGAGCCATCTTGTCGGAAAGTGAAACTCGCGCCAGAACGGACTTGTTGAGCGGAGGCGGGGCTCAGGGAGGTCGAGATGCTTTTGCATTCCGAACGACTCCGACAAGTATTACCTTACAAGTAACTGCTCATGGATTGAGAAGTGGAGCCATTCAAGGTACTGGAAATATCGGAGAGAGTGAAATTGCAGAGACGGAATCGACATGGGCAGTCTTTGCAAGTGTCTTTGTTGGCAATGGTTATGTATTGAATACAAAACCTCAAAAGAGAGCAACCGCTCCATGGACCACCACAGGAGGACATTCGTATCCATTACCCTATGATGTGCTTCCTGATTATTACTTGTATAATGTCTCTTCGAATGGAAAGTTTACATTGGGTTCGGCTGAAACTGGTGCTCCTCAATCTCCATTAGGATATTTCACACTTCCTCGATTTGCGTATGGCAATGAAAAGAGTCGAATTCAATTGGTGGATTTGGTGAATCGAGTGCAACAAGCAAGTTCATTCTCGAGCTCTCCTCAAACGGATGCCATGAAAAATTCTGGAAGTTTGAGTTCGGAAGTGACTCGAGTGGTGATGATTCCTGCTCAAAAACAAGAAGCTTCGAATATTGGAGAGAATCGAAATGCTGTGGCTATTCAAACGGTGCAATTTGCACCAATATTTATTGGTGCAGTTGAGGTGACCAATGATTGTAACTGTGCGAATAATGTGCAAACGCATTGGCAAGCCACTGGTGATCAGAGACAGCAAGCAAATGAATAAGGTTGGTCATGCATTACGTGCTGTGACTAAATTTCAGTTGAATTGTTCATTGTCGCGTTCATTCGACAATCATTACATTTATATTTTTATATTCTCTAGCAACTCACATCATTGTGAACATGAGCTCAACTTGGTTCAAGTGTGGAAAAAACAGTGAGTCTAATCAGCTCAATAAATTCATTTAAGGTAATATTTTATATTTGTAACAACACATATTTTAATACAAACTCCAACATGCTGTCTTTGAACCATTTTAACAAAATGCTCACATCCGTTCAATCCTATTCTCCCCATTTAGCATCTCAACTCGACACACAGGACAGGAAGACCACAACAATGAATAACAATTCGGATCCCAACACAGAGCAAGATTCGTTGTTAAATCAACGACAACATCAATCATTTGTCTCAAAACAAAAAGACAGAAATTCTTCATCTAAGAATTTTCATTCACAACAGCAATTAGAAGAACCGTCTTTAGGAAAATCAACTCTAACCACTGTTCAAGATCTTGTTTCTCAACATCAGAACAACAATCAGTCTCAACCGTTCAATTCGTTGGAAGAATCCACCACACAAACAACAGCGGAACCTGTCGAACCCTTCTTATTTAACAAAACTCTCCATCAGCAAGAAGAAGCAACCTCCGAATTCGAGTTACAGCAAATTAAAGATCGTTTACATCAAGTTATGAACATGTCTTCCAAAGTACTACAGAGATCCATGTTAGGAGATCCATTATTGGAGAAGGAAAATGAATTCCTTAAACAACTCGGAGGTGAAGAAGATGATCTTGACGATGAGGAAGATGAACAAGTTGAAGAATATCATTCGGATGGTGATATTGAAGAAGAAACAGAACTTGATGAATCATCAAAGAAGAAACGAACTAAGGCAATAATGAATCCCATGTACGACGAAGACAATTCATCCATGAATGGAGAAACGAAAGGCGAATTTGATGAAAACCAGAGAAGGAATTCCAATCATCACTTGGATAAACCCAGAATCTCTTCCTCCTTTCAACGAAAATCCCATCATTATTTGGATTCAGGTCATGATGAATTTCGTTCTTCCTCCACTCAACCCTCTTCGTTTCTTAGAAATTCAACGTCCATGATACGATCAACCCCTCCTTCTCGGGATCAAATGGATTTAGAGGAGGAAGAGGAAGAAGATCAGGAATCTACAAACCAGAGTCCAAAATCAACCCTCAGCCATCACACCAAAAGTCATTTCGTAACCAAAGAGGACACGGAGCCAAAACATTACTATCGTCTAGCAACCATGTCCACTGGAATGGTCTTCATGATTAATAGTTTCATGCTGTATTTTGGAGGGCAAGGCAAGATTCAAGTTGGCGAATTGTATGGCTTCAACAATGACAGTCCTCACTTGCAGAGAACGGTGGCCATTTTGTTTTTTGTGATGGGCGTCATTAATTTGGCTCCAAATTTATTTGGAGGCGAAGATGGTTTCTCTTTGAGGAATGCTGCAGAATATTTCCCGTTCTTAATTGCAGTGTTGAATGTGGTGGTTGCGACACATTATGTGGCTGAGAATTTTAGACATCAGGGAGAGACGATGAATTTGAATTGGGTCTCACTATGTGGTCTGGTGTTGTTCATTGTGTTGAATATTAAATTGGCCACATTGTCACACCCTGGTGCAAAAGTGAAGGTGAAAAGGTCTGAATATCAGCAAATGAAGTTCCTGTCCAATAAAAATCAGTAGACCAACAAGTAATAAAATTTGAAAATTTCCTTGATATAATGTTGAACCTTATCGACCAAATAATAATTTGGCAACCTAATCGAAGCGTTGTGGGTTATTGACACTTATTTAAGTAAATTAACTAACCACAACAAATGAGCAAATGGTTTTGGCAAGTCTTGGGGTAGTTTAAATAAGTGAATAATAAACCATGAACAATATCGATAAGAACGTACTCGGATTGAGTGGAGGTAGATGGTGGTGAGCCTTAATACACAGGCGAGTAATGATGAATGCCAATATGAAATCCTTTTCATGAAAAATAAGATCTTAATGATCAACCAACAGTTGATACGTTTGTTCAAGTTAACAAGGACTTGATATCAGGACACAACATTCATGCATACATCTTTTCGTATCTAATTTTTCTGATCGGTATTGTCGGATGAGGTAGGTTCAAAGATTGGTTGGCTCTCCTCCAGTGACTTGTTCACACTCAGGAATCCAAGCACGGTCTTAGAGTCGTGCTTAAGGAGTGGCTTTAATGGCCTCAAAGTTCGTTGCTCCAAAGATGATGATGATGTCATCGTACGCTGGTTATTTGATGTCAAATCTGTACCACTGTTGTTTGTTGAGTCAGAAAAAGCAGAAGCCGTTTGTGGCTGAGCTGGATTAGTTGCAGCAGCATTTGTTGGAGACGAAGAAGGCTGCACTTCACTGAAGCTAAAGCTTGAAATAAGAGATGGTGTAGCATCATCATACGGAGAATCGAGAGGATTAGCATGATGTTTTGGTTTGAGAAGATAGGTCATTAACACCCCTTTTCCTTTCACATCAATCTTTCGCTCATCGAATTGAAATCCTAAATCATGCACTCTCTCATAGGTCTGACGAGAGAGTTGAATCCTTCCTGGAACGCCTTTTGAGGTAGTATTAATTAAATTTAATTAGGAATCTATAACCCAACATACCTGTACTTTCCATTCTACTAGCAGTATTAATTGTGTCCTAAAGGAGTTGTATTCAATAATTGAGCAAATTGTTAAATGTACAATATGAAATTTGAAATGCAAAACCTACGCCCCACAAATCATATGCAAACTAAAATAGTAAGTTGAAGAGTGAATAACTGGGAAACATGTTGTTGGATTTTCTACTTACTTTTTTACTTCCAATAACACCTGTCAAAATGTTATCAGGTATGAGTATGTTAGAGCTTCTTTCTTTCACATAAATATATTATTTACACTTACCAGCTATAACCGGTCCTGTGTGAATTCCAACACGAATATTGACATTCGTTTTCCCATTTAAATTATATTCTCGAATGACAGACATGGTCTCTATCGCAAACTTCAAAGTTCGATCAGGATGATCACTTTGAGTGTTTCCATTAATTCCTCCCACACAAAAATAGGCGTCTCCAATGGTTTTAATCTTCTCCAGCGTAAATTTTTCTGTCAACAAATCAAACTTTACGTTTAAATAATTTTTCAGAAATTTCATCGTCATGCAAATCAAGAAAACATACCCCATTCACAATGGTGTTTAGCATGGATACCAATTCAGAAGGATTCATTCCAGAACTGATTCGAGTAAATCCAACCATATCTAGATTATACAAAAAAAATAAGATAAATACATGCTAAATGCTGGCCTATCTTACCTGAAAAGAAGACGGTCACATCATTAAATTTTTCAGCAATAAAGGTTTCACCACTTTTCAATCTCGAAGCCACCGCTTCTGGCATAATGTTAAGAAGTAGTGTTTCAGATTTTTTCTTTTCCTCTGCCAAAAGTAAATTTTGTTTCTTTTCAGGTGTGAAATCCTGTTCAGAGGAAGAGTTATCAAAATAATACGTCCATTCCATTAAGAAAAATCATAATCAATACGATAATGCGCAAAATTGATGATGAACATGCCAACACGTGCAACATACCCTAATAAAACAACTAATAAGTGGTTTCTTGTTGTAAATGCTCACCACAATATTAACTTTGGCAGGAAATTTGGTTTGATTCTTTCTCAAACATCCAACTTCCACATTCTCTCCAAATGGCTGAGTGCTTGTAATCATTTTCTGAATAATTTGTCCAAGCTTTTGATAATTTTCAGCATCGGAAGGGTCAAATAATTTTAACAACGGTTGTCCCAACACATCACTGTTGTTCATTCCAAACATATTCTGGGCTGTTGGATTGAATAATTCCATGTCTCCTTTGTGGTTACAAAGAATGGCACCGTCAACAGCAGAGTTAAGAATAGATCTAACTTTACCATCACCTTTGTCGTCTGTTTTTGCTCGCGAAAGTTTGAGCTGATTCGGTAACTCATCGAAAAGGGCAAAGTTTTTAAGGTCTTCGTTTTCTTCTAAATCATCAATTGGTACATAGTTGAGCATTATTCTAATTTGCTGCTTCTGCTTCCAAAAATCTGTAAGTAATGCGTAAGCGAAATAGGTCATGACAAGTATTGATAAATATCCAACGAGTGAGAAAGTAATGGTAATAGCAAAGCTAGGTTGTGACGAGAGTCTAGTGTATATTTTAAACAAATTTACCATACGATCCATGAGCACTGTTGTCATTTCATAATGACCCAAAAGTCCTGTAAATAACTCAATTAATGGATAGTTGCTATAATAAAGATCCTCTCCAAATCGATTGGATGAGCTTATTAATTGCACGATAAGCTCGTCCATCGGCAAGCAAGAATATTGAGTGGTTCCATTCTGATAGCTACAATTGGATGGTGTTAAAATTGCATTAAGCTCGTCATACGTGCGGAATGCATGGCCATATTTCAATGAATTCCATGCATTTGCAACAATACCCGATAATTCTTTGTGTTGTGTATGAAAATCATCAAGCTCCTTTCGTGTCATCAATCGATCATCATTTACACAAAATTTATATGGATACCGTAAAAAGGAAAACAATTCTGACAGTCTGAAAGCAATATTGTTGGCAGTTCTCAAAATATGCACTCCATTCGTTATGTGATTAATTGCAACATTCTGTTGAGATGAATTTAAGTTCATTTCAACAAACATCAAAGTAATACATAACACAGTGATAGCAATAGTAAGCAAAACAACAATGACTATGGATGTTTCAGGTTTTGAAATAAAAGATAATTCTTTCACATCAACTTCCTCGTCATTCTTTTTTCTAGTTGCGAGAATATCTTTCCTACCACGTCATGCGTTAAACTCTTGGTCACAAACTTAATTGTAGATCTGAGGCTTTTTAAATGAACCAGAGAAATGATGACCACTATTACTGAACAAACGACGTATATGGATATAGCTGTTATGAAATGTTAGTATTATTTCACATTCAAATGTTGGAACTTACCAGTGGCATAAAATGCTAAAAATTGGCTACTACTTGTGTTTACAATATTTTGATTTCTGTTGCTGAATTGTGAACAGTAGGCGTCGTATGCTGCGCTTTGATTAATTCTATTAGCCCAATAGAAAAGAAAATCAGCAGAATCAGTGGTTCTATTGTAACTGTTAGGTGTGTACAACAAGAACCTTTGAGTGTGATGCATTAACTGATCGGTAATTTCAGATATCGATGATTTTCTGTATTGTAAATATCCTTGGGGAGCTGTTGAATTGTTGTCATTATAAATTACCGGTGTGACTAAGTAATAATTGGTGTTAGTGAAATCCTCAATCATGGTTTCAGTAAACTTGGTTTCTGCAATCAATTTCAAATTTGCTAGTACAGAATTATATGTATTCATTCTGGAAATATGTGATTGATGAAACTGTTCCGTGTTGTTGACGTTCGGTAAACCTGTTGCTCTTATTTCATGTGAATATTGTGGAAAGAGATGCATGAAATTTTGTTGTGTTCGAATTTCTCTGAGAAAGAATCTGGGTAGAGCAGTTGGAATGCAAATCTCATAACTTCATAAGACTAGGGTTAGCAATACCATGATTAAAGCAAGAAACAAACCTGAAATCAATGGAAGAAGTCATGCTTTGGGCAAAGGATATACTTAACCCAAATCCAATTGATATCACAATTATTGAAAGCAGTGAGAGCGCAATAAAAAATGCAAGCAGACCGGAATGGGATGTTTGTCTGTTAAGAGCATTTCTAAATTGAAACTCCTTCTTTTGTCCATCGTTAATATTTTCAATTCCATCAAAACTTTCTTCATCATATGCTCTACTATGGTATGGGCGGCCATAATTGCTTGCCAAGTCTCCAATGTAGCTCATTTCTTCGAAATTATTGTTCTTCGCAGCAGCATTTATGCTATCGATGTTTGGCATTATTCTATTTTGGTTTTTGGCGGCTCTTGATTTTCTTCTAGATGTCGAATATTTCTTACTCTCCTCTTCCTCAATGGCAGTGGCCTAATGGGACATTTAAATAACTTGGTAAAATCATTGTACTACCCAACAACATACCTCTTCATATAACTCATCTGCTCGCTCCTTCTCAAATAAGAATCGTTGCAAAAACTTTGCATTTCTCCTCAGAACGGTCTTATTGTTGCCATAGTTCGCCATTAATCCGTTAAGTGTGACCTGACACTCTTCTGTAAGCGACGTGATTTGCTTATTGATAGAGAGCACTTTTCCAATTGATACCGATTCATTGATCAGGTTTTTCCAGAATACTTTGTGTAAAGTTTGAAGTGTGAACTCCTTCTTCTCAAGAGTGTGCAAAATGTGCTTAATTTCTAAAAGTCCTCTCTCACTATCTGAGTTAGCCTCTACTTCCTTGGTTCTTTCAGCAATTTCGAATCTTTGAAGAAGTGAGGGATGGCCTTTTTTGGCCTTCCTTAATAGTGCCAATGATTTGGTGTTGCCTTGATCCATGTCGAGAAATGATCCAGTAACCACAGCAGCCATAATTAATAAATCAACGTTCTGGTAAGATTTTTGAGTTGAAACTCCTTTTAAAAAACAAGTCACCATCTCCAAGTCCTTTATGGACCCAATCACTACATTTTCTTGTATTTTTTGTTTGAGAGAAAATTTCAAAAAATGATGCAACCTCTTATTTCGGTTCGTTTCGTCTATAATTTGTAAAATTTTGATCGACTCTTTTTCTAGAACGGCTTTTGTGTTAACGACCTCACCATCATTATTCATTTGGCTAAGACCGCTCTCCAACTGGTCATAAAATACAACTCTAATGTCTCTCATAATGTATCTGGAATAAACCTCGAGAGCCGCCCATCCAATAACAAAACAGCAAAATGAAACTCCGAATGTCATTCCAATCAGACCTAGCCCGAATCCCCATTCGTTCAAAGAGTTGACATACAGAGAAATGATTCCACACACTCCTGTTCCGACCGTAGATAGCATGTGTCCAAAATAAAATGCATTTTCCCACCTTCTGTAGAATGGTAATTGATACCAAAACAAGGCGGACAAACCAGCTCTGCTTAACAAGTACACAAGAGCAGGAGCAATCATGTAATCACGCGAAACTACGCACATGACTACAAATAAAATGTTGAGAGATAGTAAATTAACATAATGCCCATGTTGGTAGAAGGACAAGAAGGGAAGTGAGCTCCTGGGATTAGAATTGTTAAGGGTGTACATGCCCAGAAAAACCATACAAAAAATAGTAACGATGGAAATGATGGAAATGACCATCATGGCAATATTTGTTGTACTGTAACATGCAACATCACGGAATCGATAGAGTACTTGAACCTCTGAAGCTTGAGAGGACAGTACAACCTTAGATTGGTATGAGCAATCCAGAAACCCTAGAAACAACCATAGCAAAGGCATGGACAAGTAGCAAAAAAATCCTAACAATCTGAGAGGTGTGAAAGAAAGTAAAAGCAAAGTTGAGGGTACAGCAGTTATCATATAAAACGAGAATTGATGAGGAATATCTTGAGCAATTCAAGGCATAACAACAAATCAACTTACATTCGTGTAATCATCTTAATCTTTGGCCAGTGCTTGCTCATCGTATAGACCGATCGATAGGCCAACAGTAAATTCAATACTCCAAGCATGAGCACGGAGAAGACAATGCACGCAATAATCAAGGCTGCCGTATAGGGCAAATGATGAAACCCGAATGTAATCGGATAATTGAGAGCTTGGGCAATCCAAACACCATACTCTCCATACTTATAGTCGGGGAAAACCCCGACAAATAATGCTACCCACATGATATAGAAATTGGTTACAAGTGCCAATATAAAGTCTTTTCGAGAGGTGAGTTCGTCCTTAATTTGTAAATTGAGAAGGAACATGAATAATCGTTCCTCCAATTTAGCTAGCGTTGATAGTTTGTAATACTCAAGCAACGTACTCCCAGTATTGGCTGTATCGGCAATACTTGCAGAGCGAGTGGCTTTTCCTCCTCCAACCACCGACTCTGGAATTGGGAATGAAAAGCCTGCATCAATCACACTCTCAGCGTCCGAAAATTGCTGTCCTCCATTCAACCCCAAGTTGTTGGATGGTATTCCAACATTGCTTCCTCTGCGTTTGCCCTGAATGATGTTGTTGTAAGGCTCCACGTTCATCATTTTTTTTATGGTTTTCGTTCAGGAATCGTAGTGGACAACCAACGTCGGAAAAGTTCAATTACGCAATACTGAGCAATAACGACCTCCTAAAATGTATCTAGTTTACGACGGCCTTCGAAAATAATTATGATCCAGGGTTAAGATAGCCTTGCTAAGGTTCATCATGCCACACAAGATCGTCAGACAAATCTGAGTGAATCCTTATTGAATTCAGTGTTGTAAAAAACTTGAGGTGAGCGTTGATATGAAATTCATTCTCTTTATACATACTAACATGAGTGTGATGAGAGAGTGGTCATTTACTCTTGCTCTTCGTCATCATCATCATTGATGAATTCAATCTTTACCTTTTTCTTCTTCTTGTGAGTGTTCGATGATTTTTGTCTCCTCTTTTTTTCTTGATGATGTTCTTTGTCACATGGTAGCTCAGATTCATCCTCTTCGTTTTGTTGAGACAACAAAATGCTACTTTTTCCAGATTTACGTTGAAGAGCCTCACGATTTTGTTTCTTCTCCATCTCGGCACGGCTCTTACTTCGACACCAGAATGGTTCAGATCGAATTACTGGGCGTTGTGTATCGGTTTCAATAATTTGCACAAAGCTGATTTTTTTGTTGAGGGCCGAGTTTGGTGAAGTATTACCAAAACCAAAACTTGAACTAATCTCCTTAATGGGAGGTAATTTGACTTTGTAGTGGTGGTCACGACGAATTGAAATTCCAATCTCAAATGTTGAGCCTCTATGAGCAGAAGAAGATTTGGTTTGTTGTTGTTCTTCTCTCATGGACAAACGCTCCGAGTATTGAACAATGGAATGTTTGGAGAGAAGATCCATACAGATGTCTGGAGGAGCAGCGCTCTCAGATGTGTCAAGAACACCTCCATTCTTGGGTGGAGTAAGGCCTGTTAGGTAGTGAGCACTTCTCATCTCTGCCGTATAATTGTCAATAAACAAGTACATGATGTTTGTGTTGAAAATGCTACTGTCTGAAATGATGTTGTCTCCTTCGAAAATTTTCGCATTTTCAATGTCAAATGTTTGAATTTTGAACTTGATCGTGTCATTGACGAAAACAGACAATCGTGTTGGTTTTGATCCCTTATTAATGGTGAATCCCATTGGAACACATTCTACCTCAATGCACGATGATGATGTCATATCGTGCATGGAAAACTCAGAACTATCGACAGATGCCGGCATATGGTTTGGAAGTTTGGCATCGAATTTTGTGAAGAGCCATTTCGAAATGATGGATCGAACTGTGGTTGAGTTTGGGCCTTTGAAAATATTGGACAACTCTTCTCTAGGCAAGACTGATTTTGAAAGTAACGAACATAAACAACGTTCTTGAGGTGTTAAGAAAATTTCACAACCATTCTCGTCATCCATGGATGAGGCTTTCAAAATTGTTGCATTGTTGTCATCATTATCATGGTTAGTGTGAATAAAGTACTCAAAAGTTGGAGAGACCTCTTTCGATGCACTTTCTGCCAAATAGCGTCCACTCGTGTCTCCATTTCTTCCACCACCTGTACCTGTGGATTTTTTCTTTCGTGAGGAGGATGCCCTTTTCGTTTTGGTTGCAGGTTCAGTATCCACAGGATGATTTTGGCCACTTTCCATTGTTGTTGTTGTTTCTTTGGAAGAGTCTCGAGTTGGCCATGCAGCTGTGTATGTATGATATGCAGAATTTACACCACTTGTAGTTTTAAGGTTGTTAAGGATGCTGCTGTCTGTAGTTGTTTGTAGTTGAGACTTGACACCACTACTGGCTGTTAATGATACCACTGAATTGATAGTGTTGAGAGTGTTCGAGGAGGAGGAGGGCGGCATTGTCTTGGTCTCTGGTTCCACCACAACAAACGAAAACTTTTCATGAACGTCCACATTGGGATCCATATAACCAATGATATCATCAAGATGATCCTCTTGGAAAATTGTGGGTGGAGAAGAACGTGAGCTCTCTCTACTGAAACCACTCAGTACGGGCTGTGAATGGCAATAGGAATTGCTGTTGTTGTGAAAGTTATTGAAAGAGAGGTCCAAATTGGAATGATTGTTTTCACCAAGCGGTTGTTGGTACAACGAAGAAACAGAAGCTTGCGAGAACAGGTCCATTGATGGTGGTTGGTGAGGAGATGGATTCATAAAGGCATTGTTTAGGAGACTTGAGAGAGTGGTAGTGGGTTGAGTTTGTTGCTGCTTTAAAAGAGAGTCTAACAATTTCAATAACGATGTCGATGGATCCTCACCAGCGAATAACGTATGATTGAGAGAGTGGTTGTAGCTTGTGTTATTCATGCTCTGTGGAGGAGGAGGATTCATAATGGAAGAGTTTGGCGTCGTGGTGGTTGCTGAGGGGTGGTTATGATGACTACAACCAAAGTCTGTCATCGTGATGGACGAGGCTTCGTGATGATCCTCCCACTGTCTTGGTTGGTGATTATTCTCAAACAATCTCATTGAATTCGAATCAAGAGGAGGAGGAGTCGTGAAGGATGCTGGCTGTGCAGACTTTTCATGGCACAAATTGTTGAGCACGGTTATTAGAGAAAGTTGATGGTTAGGGATGATCATCTGTTGATGATGATGATGATTTTCAATGGTCGATGATGGCATGTTCATCAAGGGCGGTTGTTGTTGGGACAACATGGCAGGAGGACAACGTTGTTGAACCATACGATTGTTTTGCAACAGAGTCGAGAGGACTGAAGAGAATTGATTCTGAGAGGTTGGCTGAGGAATATGACTGCTCGCGAATGGATGGTGTTGTTGAGAAGAGTTGTAGTTCATTGCAGTCAGATTGGAATTACTAGTTTTTGCTTGTTGTTGTTGGAGAAAGGATTCCAGCAATGTCAAGGGTGGTTGTTGTTGATACATTTTCAATTTTGGAAACACTTGATGAAGGTCAATACGCGAAAACGAGTCCAAAGGAGTAGTATTAATAACGACTATGATTTTCAACGCCTTTCTTTGTGATGATGAACGATAGTATGAACCTAAATTTGGTCTTGTCAATTAGTAATTATTTGGTTGATGTTATCCCAATGATGATGTTTCAGAGAGAGAAAATTACCCGAGGGCTCTACAATCAATAGATAATTGAACTACAACAATCCTCGGTCGGGGAGAGATTCAGAAGACACTACCAGACTCAAGATTAAATGTCTTGGTGGATTGATGTGTGGTTTTGTTTGTTGTTAATTGGTGTTGATGGAAACACAACAAGTCATCAACAACAGGCGTCTGGCTCCAACCAACTACAAACACAATATTCGAAAGTTATTATCGGTTTTGTTTTGCTTGAGAGAAATTTGCATCCACAAAACAGGTTGATTGTGCGCTTTGTTGCCATAGAGGCATTCTTTCACATGTCAGTTGTTGCAATAAGAAGCGTTTTGCTGAATCCGAGCGAGCTGGAAAATTCTTGTATGGTCAAGTGTGCGAAAGACTTTCCAAATAGTTAATAGCCAAGTTGCTCAACAAATTTAACTGTTTTAACTGTCCTGTTTTCTGACCTCATTAAACAGTATTGCCTCAATCCATGACCCCTCAATATTACTTTTTCCTTTCGTGCGTTTAGCAGTGTCAGCTCTTCCCAACAGTTTTTAGCTTTACAAAGGCTAAACTTAGTCATCGAGTTCTCGAACAAATTTCAAAAAAAAATTTTTGCTTGACATTCGCATTGTTCCGAAAACTCGTACTGAAATTATCATCCAATGATCTGCTCTACTAGTAAAAATCCAACCAAAGAGGCAATCGCAAATTTATTGGATTCGTACAAGAAGGGAGAAGATCCCATTCTTCGATCGTACAATATTCTCACGTTTACTGGTGATGAGATGGAAATTGATCTCCATGTTGATTATTTCGGATTGAAAGAATTTGTTTGTAAAATTGTTCGAGTATCGGAAGACTTGTTGTGTGTGTCGAATGATGGTAAAGAGGACTATGTTGAAATATTATCGGCATCATCATCCTCCGAAAAATCAGCTCTTGAATATTCTTTAGAAAAAGTAATAGAGACACTTGTTCAAGGAAGAGAAGATTTCTTGATGAATGAAGTCGGAACACCAACACCTACCACTGCAAAAGGAAGTCAAAAAGTTTTTGATGATATGGAAGATGATGGTATGGATGTGGGATTCGATGATGGTGAGCTTCAAGATGCTCTTTCATGTCATGTAAATGATGCAAAAGCATATTATGACTCCAAGTTTGTGACGCTCATTGGTCAAATTTATAACGTGAGATTGCAAATTGTTGCTGATGACTTGTCCAAAGAAATGAAAAAGGAGTATAGAATCAAAAGTGATGACATGTGGCACACCATGTCCGTGAGTTTTGCTCCAGACTATCTCTCTCACAATGTGCCACCTCGAGTGCAATACAAACCCGAAATTGTCACAGAAAAGAGTGGATTTGCCGAACAAATGGTATGTTTCTTTTCATCCATATATTGATTCATTTGTTCATTGTCACTTGTATAATTTTGGTATTTATTCAACAACACCATAGGAGCATATCTTGTCAAAATTTGTAGATATGCGTTGGGTACAACTTCAGCAAGACAGAAACACCAAATTTGGTGCTGCTGATTTGAAATTGGCAACCTACAATTCC
This sequence comes from Naegleria lovaniensis, assembly GCF_003324165.1. Lineage (NCBI taxonomy): Eukaryota > Heterolobosea > Eutetramitea > Acrasida > Naegleriidae > Naegleria > Naegleria lovaniensis. Next base: position 724,863 of record NW_025407830.1, read on the forward strand.
AACATTTCTAAAAGTGATAGAAAGAAGGCAGTTCAACAACTTTTGAAAGAAAAGAAAATTAACACTGCCAAAGCACTTGCTCTCTACTATAGCAACATGAAACCTGAAACTGCTGATGAATTATTAACAGAATGTGGACATGTTCAACACAACAATTATAGTTATGACAAGGCATTGGTTAGTGACAACGAACCAAAGGTTAATTTTATTTTGGAAATGTTGACCTACATGTTCTTGAGAATTCCTACATGTCACAAATTCTGCTGCAATTGCGACGATCATATTGATTGTTACGACATGTTGTCTACTGAACATCAAAAACCAATTATTTGTACTCGTTTCAAATGTCAATTCGAGTATATCGAGTTGGGTGTTTGCAATACCATTCCCATCTCCATATGCCCGTCCTCAATTCATACTGACATTAATGAGAACGGTGATGTAGTTGATATCATGATCAGCATGTCATACTCGGCAGCAACAAGCTCCAGAAGAGATGTTATTTTTGATCCATTCCCAGAAATGTTTAACACTTCTGGATCTTCAACTAAAAACTATGATGCTGTGGTGAAGGCGTTTGATCTAATCCCTTCTGTTGCTCAAATGAAGGAACATTGTGAAACAGAGAGTGATATTAAGAAATTTTTGCATCCAAATGCATATCAAATACTCAAGTGGTTGTTGAGTACAAACAGATGGTAAGTTTCTATTGTGCATGTACAAGTGTCAGTTTGATTTATTTAACTAACAATTTAATTATGGATATTTTTCTTTGTGACATCAACCAGTGCTCTTGTTAAAATGCCAGAAAAGAAGAGAATTAAGGAAATGCAAACCGATTATCAATACATTATGATGATGGATAATCCAGAGAAGGCAGCTACATTTGCACAAAATAGAAAGAAGTATGGTTCATGTAAGTGTTATTTTCAACCAACAGCTGTGTAATTACAATGCTTGATTTATTACTTTTTTATAGATTGGGCTTTTCACGGCTCTGCTGTCGAGAACTTCCACAGTATCTTGAGAAAGGGACTTGTGAATGCTTCGAACACCAAACTTATGACTACTGGTGCGGCTGTAAGTATTATCATTGACCATTTGAAATAATCATGGTTTTCATGGTTCACCATTATACTACTAAAAGTATGGACCTGGAATTTATATGGCTCGTGAATCAAGCACAAGCTTTGGTTATTCTCGTGTTGGTTCATCTTGGAGCAAATCTCAATTCGTCAACTCCAATACCTTACGTTGTATCATGATTTGCGAAGTTGTCAAAGCACCAGGTGTAAGTAGTGCCTCCTTATTTGTTTACTAAGTATCATCATATTTGTATTCTTACCTATTCATGTTTTTCTCTTATTCTACAATATTTTCTTTTGAATTACCAAAGGTTCCAACTGTCGCATCTCCTTATTATGTTGTTAAAGAAGCAGAACATGTCACCACTCGATTCTTCTTGTTCTATCCTTCTACTAGTGTGAATGTGAGCATTGTTGCTGATGACATTAAGGGATTGAATGATTTTATCAAATAATATTGTTTACGTACGACCACCTGACCTGGTACAACCAGAGAGCATGTACGAAATGCACTTACTCAAGGAATAAACCCTGCAAGTTCATCATATTGTATTCTCTAATGACATCAATTTCTGTCCTTAGATAAAGAAATTCGCATGAATGAACTTGTCCATACTGACGAACTTTAAAAAAAAATGATTCCACCAACGCCACCCTTGGATGCTTATTTATTCCAACCAAGCACTTCATCCAATGAACCTATTCCAGTCCGACTCGATGAAGCAACTTCTGCTGCGGAAGACTATCAAAAAGGATTAAAAGGTGAAGAACAATGGGTGAGTGAGGTCCTTGATTTTAGTAGTAGTTACAGGTTTGTGTTTTCAATCGTGATCGGGAATAGTTGATCCAATATTGATTTGGTTAAACACATTTCCGAACGCATGAAATGTATCATTATATTTTGATCTTGAATTTGTTGATATGATGGTCAACAATGATGGTCGTGATGATATTCATGAATGTCAATAACATCCACAGTGGAGCATTGACAGGCTCTTATGGACCTATTCATGTCGTGGGTCCTTGTAGTGTCTTTCCACAGCTGCGAGTGAGTATTTGTTGTACATGGATTGAATCATTCTTGATGACACTATGATTTTCTTTTGAAAATACATGAAATACAGTCCAGTGGAACTTGTTGGTGTCCTCAAACAGCTAGTGGCTCACAAGTAAGTGCAATATTGTGTTGAGGTGGTGAAGATAAAGACCAATTGTAATCATCGTTTTTAACAACATTTTAACAGTTCATTACTGTTGCTTTTGAACAACCAGTGATTGCCAAAGCCATTCATATCTATGAAACTTCACATCCAGGATCCGTGGTTAGAATTCGTTGTAAAAAATACAAGGAAGGAGAAGAGGGTATTAAACCTTCCAAAGTATCAAAATTGGTCACTACTGTGTCCAATGCTATTACTGGTAATAGTAGTGCTCCTCATTTGAATTATAATTCAGATGATTGGGTCACTGTTTTTGAACGATCTGCTCCAGCATATACTAATGGAAAAGCTGAGGATTTTTGTCCACCTCTCAAGTTTAAGAATATTAAAACTCGAATAATTAGAGTGGATATGGTACTCGCTGGTTGGAGTGAAATTGATGCGATCAAACTTGTTGGAAAACCAAAAATTGAATATTTTGAATCTCAATTAACAGCACTCAGTGCCGTCTATAAGAAAATGTTCAAAGATGCCCTATTTACTGACATTTTGTTAATTCACACGAAATCAGGAAAACAAATCAAAGCACACAAATCAATCTTGACAAGACGATCTGAATTTTTCAAAGCCATGGTAGAGTGTGACATGATTGAATCAAAAACTTCAGTGATTGAATTTGACGAAGACATTTCTTACGAGATTTTTGAAAGTGTGATTGAATATGTTTACACGAATCACATAGAAGTGAATATGGACAACATTTTCCATGTCTACGTTTTGGCTGACAAGTTATTAATTCATTCATTATGTACTTATTGTGGCCGAATGTTTTCCACTTTCATTAATGACGACAATGTCTTTAAATTGAGTCAAATTGCAAAACAATTCCGTTCTTACAAATTGAATGAAATTGCAATGGAGTGGATTGTCGATTCCTATACTGAACTATTTATGACCAAGGAATTTGCAGAACTGGATAAGGATGATTTATTGGTCGTTTGTAAAAGACTTGCAGAAAAGCACAGTGGCTATGAGAGCACTACCAAGGTATCACTCCCATCACTTCCACCGCAACCACGCTGTGCTGAACCATGGCAAGATGAGGAATCTGAATGCTAACCAAGACGCACGACTTTGTAAATATATTTTGTCATCCGTTTTTTGACAACATTGTAAACATTATTCCTGGATTGATATACATTCGTACGACATGAACTCTACTGGAACTATTGCCTCTTCTCTCGTAAGAAGTATCCAATCGAAAAAACCATCCTTAAATTCGTTGATCTTTAGTAAGTGACCCTGCCCCAAATCTTCTCCATTTTTTTGCCCTCCAAAAGTATGTTTTAAATTGCAACATGTGAAATATATTATTCACAAACAATCAAACAAAAAACAAAGAAAACCTTATCATGTGCAAACACAGCTCTGGATGCGGTACTTCAGATACCATCAACTGCAAATCATGTGGAACCAAAATGTGCAAGGGATGCAAACGAAATTGGGACGACGGCACACCTGTTAAGAGTGGTAACTCTGCTGCTTGTGGAAAATGTGGTAGAAACTACAAGTAAATGTTGAGAAAAATCATTTTCTTGCGAGAACAACAAGCGAGATGTGACTAATCCTTTCGAAATAAAGAGTTCTTGTTGTTCGCGATTAAAAATTTGTACAAAACTCAACACTATTTGAAAAAAAAATGTCACTGGCAGAGTTGGATTCAAATGTCATTTCAAACATGTTCTCGTTCGGATTATGGTCGGCTCTCGATATTGAATCGTTGAAGTATACATGTAAAAGTTTTTATCACTTGTTGAGTGGAGGCGGCGGCGGCTTCATTTCACAACAACCACAAGAAACGTTTCACAACACAGCCTCACGATCGCAACCACAAATTCATCTTTCCGATTCATTACGAAATCAATTGGAATCTCTCTATTTACCTCGAGTAGTAATTCAAATTGGAGTCAATGTTAATTTTTCATCAGAACAAGAACAAGAACAACCCTATTCTCCTTTAATTTGTGAAATTCAGAAAATATTTCAAAACAAGTGTCGAAAAATTTCTTCACAAGAAATTGAAATTGAAATTCAATGGCCAACAAATCCCGGGATCCTATGCAACGAAAATACTGAATGGTGTAAAATTTGGAAATATTTAGATAGTGCTCACATGGAATCGGATAAAAATGGAAATCGAGAAATACTGACCGAGTTTTTGCACACTCATTTTTCAACAACAACAACAACAACACGTGATGAAATCATGAGGCGGGAGGAAGAGTTATTGAGATCTCTTGATGATGACCATGAGAATACAGAATCTCTTGATCATGAGAATATAAAAGATGGAAAGATGAAGAAATTCACACGAGAATATTTTTCACTTCATGAAGAAACTCAATTAAGAAATGTTAATCATGAAAAAGAAACATCCGAATCGCAACAGAAGATGGAACAAGAATCTTATCTTTCGATTCATGAATTACTCTATTCATGGAAGACAAAGTTTTCCAAAAATGGAGAATTTTCAAAGCTCATCGATTCCAAGTGGAATTTCAATGCTTGTCGATTATTGGACAAGTTCATACTTCATATTTATTTCGTTCCATGTGAGAGTGATCGATCGATTCAATATTCGACTCAACAATTGGAAGACAGTATTTCTGCATCAATGTCACATCCAAAAAGGAAAACATTTCAAAAAGTGAAAAATTTCATCAAACCCTATGGAAAGATTTATGATCGAAATGGTTTCGACAAGTATTGTTTTTTACGATTTGATGAATGGCCAACTAGTCATGCTGAATTGAAGTATTCCGTATTTGTCAAAATATTATTATATTACCTTTTTAAAGATTTCCTTATTGAGAAGATAGAAAAACAATGTATCATGAATTTGAAACAAGTTTATGATGCAGAGAGTATCAACTATTTAAAAACACTCCTTGAGGAAGAAAATCGTCAACTCACAAATTCACAAGCTGGTTCTGAAGAGACAGTTGAACTTTCTGTCACTCGTCAATCACTTCGAAATTTTCTACTACTCGAAAAGAATGTCATTAAGGCCTATCAGCATGCTGTATTGAAGTTGTGTGATTCTGCCAGTAGCAATGACACAAATGCATTCTCAAAAATGTTATCTATAGTTCCAAGTTCCAAACATCCCTCACGTTATTTACCAGTTCTTTACATACAGGAACATTTGACATTCATGTCATTGGAGAATATGAATGACAGAATGAGAATTGCATTTTTACAAATGTATTTGAAATGCATATTTGCATCTGAATTGAAAATATCAGATTCCATGAGAAGACACTATGAAGAACAAATTGGAATGAAATCTCGAAACGGTATTTCATGCAGCACTGAGAATTCCATCCACTCATTGACGACCTTAACATTTACTTTTGAAACTCTTGAATTTGATCGAACCATCACCAAGATGAAACACAATATTGTGAAATTCCCCACGTTTCCAAGTACGAGTTTGGCAAATCTCACACACCACCGTCCTGCTCATTTACGACTCTTTGAAGAGACATCAGTTCTAGGACGAGCCGATCGATTTGTACTCGAGAAGATTTGCCCTGTCCAGTGGTTGTGTTGTTGCAATGCTTCCATGATTGCATGTTGTTGTTGCACAACGTGGTGGTGTGGATGTTATCGACCAGCGGATTGTCCAGATTTTATGCAGTGGTTAGGATTTCCATCGTGGTTATACTATTTTATTTGCGACAAACATCGATGGTTACCTTCCTTCGACTGTGGTTTGTGTTGTGACGTCTTGTGTTGCAATTCAGCAGAAGAGTTTAGTTCCTTTCGAGTGTATAAGGATGCAACTGTGAATGATGATTTTTAGTATGTGCACTTGTCAAAGTTCAACAGTAGAATGTGTTCTCTCTCCATCTATAATTTGTGTCCTTCCAAACATTCGAGTAATTTGTTTTGGCGTGTTGTAGGTTTTTCATTTGGTTTGCCAATTTCCAGAAAAACTCATGTCAAGGTAGTTCCGTCACAAGGTTGAACATACACTTGTGCTTTTCCATCTTCATTGGTAAGAGCGATTTTTGCTACCATTCCGCTTTGCAGGGCCTCTTTTTTCAACTTTTGGGTTGCCTCTTGTGAAAAGAAATTATTTTCTAACAATAACGTGTCAATATGCAAAGCGTCCACTTGTTGAGAATGGTTTACCTGAAAGATTGCAGTGAGATGCCGACAAAATTGTTCTCCAAATCGATTCGTTGATAAATCAAGGGTGTTCCATTCAAGAATCTTCTTGTCTCTAATGCATTGATCCAATTTTTGTTTCAGGTATGTTACAAGTGATAATCCTCCAGCCTCTTTCAATCGATTTCCACTCAGATCTAAATAGTTCAATGACTCGTTATTAAGTAACGACTTGAGAAGAGACTCGGAAATTTCTTCCAAAGCACAACATGATAAAGACAAGTTTCTCAGAGTCGTGTTATGAGATAGCATGATCGCTAGAGCATTGGTTTTCATGGCATTGTTCGAAATGTCAAGTGTAGTAATGGACTTGTTGTGAGTCATGGCAAGCAGTAAGGATTGGAGCATGGATGGTGTCAAATCGCAATCGCTGAGAAGTAGGGTTTTCAGGCGAGCATCCACAAAGGATGATATATATACGTTAAGCGATTCAATTTCACAATTTCCAATGGCATGATAGTCGTCATTGAACAGACTTGTACCTCCTAGTCTGTTATGCGACAAGTTTACAAATTCGAGACATGATTGTTCTTGTTGCAATGCTTCGAACAAGGCATTTACCCCGTTCACCCCAACAATATGATTGTTGCTTAAATCTAACTTTTTCAATGTCTTAAGTAATGGTTTTTGTTCAGACAGGTAAATTACAAAATCATTATCCACGTTATTTTCAGTAAGAATGAGTGTTGTCAAGTTCACAAAGTGGAAGTTTTGTGAAATGAGAAGAGATTTTGCCATAGGGCTGCTTAGCTCATTGAATGAAAAATTCAATGTGAGCATATTTTCTTGCAAGTGTGAATCTAACGAGCTGTTGATGTGAGTGGAGAGCAATTGTCCAAGTAATTCTGAGGAGCTTTGAAAAAAGGAGACGCTCCTGAAAGTAATATGTGTGAGTCTCATATGTAAATTACTCACTGTTTTGGTTTTCTTGTTTGAAGATTCTTCAGTACTACTGCTTTGCTCTACGTCCATTATAACTGAAGAAAGAGGTCGCTTTTTGAAATTTTCCTCTAACGATGTTGGTTCAAATAAATCGCCGTAGAGGTCTAATTCGTCTTCACAATCTTGCATGATTGTAGAATTGTTGTGTGCGTGAGCATCAGTATTGAATTTTTGAACAATGCTGTCACTAAAGCAATGAGAAATTGATACTTTCTGTTCCATTCTTTTGTTTTCAAGCTCTGAAAATATTAAATTCAGAATAGCGTTCAAAGAATATTCAGAAAAGAACGAATGATAAAAGGATACCTCTTGAAGAGAAGTAAACCTTTGAAGAATTAAGCATATAGGTTGAGCGTCTTCTTCTCTCATGTCACGAAATGTTAATTCTTCAATTCTCTCAAAGCACTGCATAAATAGTTGCAATTGTTCATATTCTCTTAAATATTTCAAAAGGCTCTTTGATATTGACAATGATCGCACATATTTTCCGTATCGATGCAAATGGCTGAATAAACTATTCAAGTTGTTGGATGGTTGAACTTTCAAAGAATGGCCATTCTTGCAACAATGTACTCGCTCGAAAAACGCTTCTGTGACTTGGTTTGGGATTTTCAAATACAAGAAGGATTTTTCTTTGGAAGCAATATCTTGTTGCTCAAAATTTTCGTGGCTAGTTAAAAATTCTTTGACTTCAGCGCACTGACGCTCATTATTTTCAATGGGTTCCAATGTTTCATCCATAATTTGAGAGTCCGAACTCACAAATTCATATATTTGCTTCTTTTCCAATACACTATTCACACATTGATGTAAGTAATTTTGAAAATACAATTGAATGAAATTCATTGTTTCCGTCCGGTGCGGTTTGTCTTCAGCATTGGAAGCAGCCAATAATAACTGATCCTGTTTTGTTTGTAATTTAAAAGCCATCGTGGAGCGTTCATCCTCTTCAAATCTTTTTCGGAAAAGCCTCTCAAAGCATTCATCAATAATTATTTCAAATTGGCGAGATTTTCCCGTGAAGAAAGAGCAACTCCCTCTCTGCGTATTGTTACGTGATAATAATTCCTCCAATTCAAAAGCCGATAAATATTTGCAAAATTTGAGAATGATCCGTAGCGGTAGTTGTTCTAAAATGCTCAAGTAATAATGAGAATGAGACAAATTTTCATCATCATGATGATGATGAGAAGGTTGTTGGTGATGATGATGCACAAATACCTCTTCTTCACCTGCCCGTCGTTGAGGCGAGATCATTAAGCCTTGTTGTAACCATTGAATTGCAAAATCAGAAAGAGAAATCTCCTCCTTCATGGCAAGTATTGGTCGGAATGGAAGAAAAACCACCAGAGGTGGCTGTCTAAAGTGTAAGGTTTTTTTTCACAACAAAACTGTGATGAAGACTCTCTTTTGAAATAAGGCAGCTAATCGGCCTTTTTCTCTTCCTCAAGCGGTTAATTTGGAAAAAACACAAGAACAACAGATATCATCATTCTCACAAAGAGATAAGTAGAGAAAAAGAACATGACCAGCGTCGTGGGAGGACCAATGGCTGCTGGTGCAGCAGGTATAGCTCAATCATCCTTAGGTAATGATCGTTCTATGTTGCATCATCATGGAGCTCAGTCATCTCCGATCTATCAAGCCTTAACGAACCTTATGGAACGAGTGGTGAATGGAGTCATTCATTTGGAGTTTAAGGAACCGATTCGAGAATGGAAGAATGTCGTACTCTTAGTGTTTCTTCAAATATATATCTTTATATGTGGATGGATGCTTCCAACCATCACGTTGAGCCGAACCGTGGATGGCGTTCTTATGACGAGCACCACACAAGCAACCTCGGGTGATGCCATCTCCTTGATCCAAACGTTTCAATACAGCAACAGCTCTCTTCCGATTTACTATGGCTACGGATATTATGGCTCATGGCTGTTCAATATATTAACCTTTCCAATCACTCTCTCACTGGATAGAATTTCATATTACGGCATGGTAGGCCTTTCCTTCGCATGTATTGCTTTCATCATGATCCATATGACTGGGTTGTTGATAGCGTATCGATCCATAGTTCTCTCCACTCGATATTTACAGAAAATTAAGAGCATGGTTCATTACTTGAGTGCAGTGTTGATTGTATTGAGTGCAGTGATGACATTTATCATGACCAGTTTCATTGACTGCAATTATAATAAGGGAACATTAACGAGATTTCCTGGTGATATTTCATGTTTCTCTGGAGAAAATATTGCCTACATTGTGGTGTGCTTTATTGCGATTGTGGCATTGTGGATTTGTCTGCTATTCTCACAGCTTGTGCTCCCTAATAATCATCCTAAATCGAGAACGTTCTTTATTGCACAGAATTCATATTTCACTTCTTACTTTTGGTTGAGTGTGAGCTTTGAAATGGTGACCATATTTATCATTCCTGTGACTGTACCCTTTGCAAGGGCCATTGTACATCTTGTGATTGCTCTTATTCATTTACCAATATTCTTTATTTGTATTCCTTTCTTTAGGAGAGCGGAAAACTCTTGTTACTTTGCCTTCTTGTGTGGCAAGTTTGGAATGGCGGTAGGCTCTCTTATTTCATCATTGGTGAATGTTCAAAATTATTGGGATGTTGGATTGGGTATGATGGGTCTCACATTTGGAATATCCATTGTATTCGGTTGTTTGGGATTTATGGCCATGGAAGCTTATACCCGTATTGTTTACAAGAATACCAAAGAAATTATTGCAGAATTGGATCTGTCTGATCAGAAAGATGCAGAAAAAGAAGCTCTCATGCAGTATCAATACTTTGAAGATACAAAAAAGTTGAAACAGTTGGAAATGTTTTTGAGGTTTAGTATCTTCTTGCAGGCAGGAGAAGAACATTGGTCAGATGTTGACTTTGCCTTAATGTTCATCAAATCGCTCATTAACAACAAGTCGTTTTCAAGTGCGAGAATTTTGATCGTTTCTTCAATTATCGTGGCTTATTGCTGGGAAAGAGAGGCAAATAGTTCAACATTAGCTTTGAGAATATTGAAAAGTGCACTGAAACAAAATCTTTCTCTTCTAGACAGAGTGAGTGTTCTTGAACGTATCAAACAAATTGAAGAGTTTACAGAACGTGAAAGTTCTCATAGTCTTCGTAAGAACATCTCTGAATTGAAGGCTATTTTGCTAAAGTTGGACAAGTATCAAAGTGAGCTATGGGGTCATCACAAAGGATTTTGGAAGGAACTTATGGCTGACATTGTAGATCTTGAAAAATTAGAACAGATATCTACTAGGATTGCCTCTGTTACCTTTGAATGTCATAGGACGTTTGAAAATTTGATGTCTTCATATGGTAATGAAAAGACTCTTCTCAGAAAATTTGCCAGCTTTGTAGAGAATTTTAAATTTGATTCTGAACTCGCCCAGCAGCTGTACGTGGAAGCTGCAACGATAGAAGAAGAAGAATCAAGGACAAGAAAAATAGAAAAGAACAAAATGCCTCATTCTCTATCTACTAATTCGATCGAGTATACTCAATTGGGAAAGGAGAACCATGCGAGAGACACTTTATCAGACACACCTACAGACACAATGGATACAGATCAAAAGAAAGAGAACTTGTTCAAGTCTGCTATCAACATCCAAGAACAGCATAAGGTACAAAAATTTGGTGTGGTTGCATTCGTCGTATATTCTTTCTTATTACTAGTGTCTTTCATAGTTGTAAGCGCTGTTCTTTCGGTATTGCCATCCAGTGAGATTTTTGCAGTACGAGATAGTTGTCAGCCAAAGGGAACCACTTCGAGCATTATTAGTGAGGTGCGAACAGCTCAAGTGTTTTTGAATTTTTTTGGACAAACCGGTGGGAACGTTTCTTCTCCATTGTTAACCAGTGTTGGAATTTTCAACATAGATTCATATTTGCAATCATTCAAGACACGTATTAACTCAAGATTCGAGCATTTAGAACGTTTACGGGACTCCAGTGAAAGCAAAGCAACCTCAAATGCATATGTAGACTCTAATTACTTGTTGCATGTTCCTTCTCTCAACCAAAGCAAAGGCATTTCTGTCAAGTCCTCCCTGCCAAGATATACCAACACAATTTCTCGTACTAGCTCTGTTTTCGACCTGACTCACCAACTACTCAAGAACAAACAAGTATTAACAAGCTTTTCGAAATCAGATTTAGAAAAAACCCTTGAAAATTTTAGTATTATGTATTTGCTTAAGAATAGAGATAGTGCAGAAGATATGTTTTCAAACTTTTGTCAACAGGTTGCAGTTAAAGCTATACAAGATGCCAAAAGCTACATTGATGGATTTTTAGGACTCTTTATCTCGTCAGTGACATTGTACTTTTCTCTTGGAGGAGCATTCTTTATTTACACGTTTTTGGAGCTTCAAAAGGGAAAGAAATTGCTCAACATGATGGAACATGACATTCCAGACCAGACAGTTTCAAAAATTTATTCTCAAATATGTAAAAAGAACGAGGAAGAAATTTCCATGAAAAATTCTGGCTCTCTCTTCCAACCAAAGAGAGTTGTTCTAATTATTGGAGTATTGTTTCTTGTGATGACATCCATTTGCCTTTCCTTAATATTTGTGTATGCCATTACCAACAATAATTTATCAGTTTCGACAATTGAGAATTTACAAAGAGTAACCAATATTCATTCCTTAATAGAAAGAGCCAAGTACACAATAGGAGAGTTATTTATTTTCAGAAAAACAAATGGAACATCTTTTGTGAATGATCCTGATATCTTGGATGACAATTTTGTTGCTAATCTGTATACTAATGTTAAAACCTCTTTACAGGATCTATTGAATGAATGGAACTTGGCCATGCTTGGTATTAATGCTAATTCATATACAGAGATTTTAGCGTTGGTTAGTGAAAGTACTTCCTGCAACAATTCAACAGCATCACCAACATGTCAGGGGTTGAGCTCTCTTATTTCTGATTTTGTTGTTTCTGCACAAGAATTGAGCGAAAAGTTGCAATCTAAAAACTATCAGTACAACTCTTTAGCACTATTTGATAGTTTTCTTTCAGTATTCTTTCGAAGCATCACACTATTTAGTAAGATTGATGAAGTAGAAAATCGGTTTATAACACTTTCATCAACACCCAATGTTACATTGTTAGTAATTTTCTCAGTGATAGGAGTACTTCAGTGTTTAGTTTTTTCGTACTTGCTTTACGAGAGTTTTATATCCACTTGGAGAAACATTCATCAAATTCGACTAATGCTGCACTATGTACCATGGGAAATATTAGATTCCAACGACAAATTCAAGAACTTTATTTTATATCATGATTTGTCAGCCAATATGCAAAACGGTGTCTCAAAACGGTCGAGATTCTTATCTGCAAAAAAGTTTTCAAAAAAAAAGTCGAAAAAAGGAGATGAGGATCGAGTCAGAAGTATGCTTCATTCACAACCTGATGGAGCCATCTTGTGTAATCAAGCGGGTGACATTGAAATATTTAATCCAGCTGCTCAGAAAATATTTTATCATAAACCTCATGAAATTGTGGGGTTAAGCGTTTTCACCTTGTTCGAGCCAACAGCCAACAGCAAGATCAAACAAGTAATGGAAAATATGAGCAATGCATTACTTGAAAATATTAACAATAAGAATGCGGAACCCTTACAAGGAGAGACCATGGATGTAGACTGCTTCCGAAAGAATCAGTCTAAATTTCCTGGAAGAATTAGCTTCTTTTGTACTCTATTTGGTAGAACACCTGTAGTCATGTTTTTTGTAAAGGTAAGGAAATATTTTAATTGGATTGGAAGAACTTTAACACTCAACATGAATTTACACTCAAATTCACCACTTGATCTTACCACAGGATATTACTGCTGAGAAGAAACAAAATATGTTACTTGTTGAGGAAAAAAAGAAATCTGAATCCTTACTACTCAACATTCTTCCTGAAGCGGTTGCCATGCGTTTAAAAACAGGTGAGAACCTGATTGCCGAAAAGTTCAATGATGCAACCGCTTTCTTTTCAGATATGGTTGGCTTTACAAAAATGTCTAGCAGAATGGAAGCCATTGAAATTATTCGAATGCTTTCCATTGTTGTGAATGGATTTGATGAATTGACAGATAAATATAACTTGGAGAAGATTAAGACAATGTAAGTTGTTGTTGTTGAAAGTCCTCACACTTACCATTCAAACAACACTACCAACAGAGGAGACGCTTATTTTTGTGTTGGAGGTAAGTAAACGAACTCATATTGGGTACAGTGGTAAATTAACATGTATTCATTTTAACTAAAAGGATTGTAAGTATATATTGTTGTAATCGTCGAATGTGAACCATAGTATGCAATCGTACAAGACATAATAATTCACAAAAGGTAAGTGTGTTCATTCATGAAATTTGTCTCACCTACCACCTACATTTAGGATCATCCTGAGAGAGTTCTAAAATTCGCGATCGACGTGTTCTCTGTGTTGCATCATTACAACGCAGAAATGATCAGAGACGAGCATGAAAAGAATATCAAAAAGTACGATGAAAATGGAGAAGAGATTAGTGTTGAAAGCAGGCAAATCAACATTCGTGTAGGTATACACACGGGACCAGCAGTGGCTGGAGTGATTGGAAAGAAGAAATTTGCATATGATTTGTGGGGAGGTTCGTTTCATCTATTGCAATTTAACATTTCTTTTTTTTAAACGTTGTTCATGTAGATACCATCAATGTTGCCTCAAGGATGGAATCATCGTCTATTGAGGGGAGAATTCAACTATCAAAATCAAGTTATGAAAGAGTATCTGGCCACGGCTATCGTTTTGAGGAAAGACTATTAGACATTAAGGGTAAAGGAATTTGTCAGACCTACCTCCTTAACGAAAGGTTACACAAACAAGCGAAATTAGACAGTGAAGCAATTAAGAAATTGTTTGAATATGAGGATGACACTTTGGAACAAAAACTAGAAGATCCATTTTCTGAAATTGATCTACACCGTGCTGATAGTTACCGTTTCGGTAAAATAATCCTCGATACTTCATTCTTGAATTGCTTTAAGGAATTCCTTTCAGGACCTAAATTAGAGATATTGAACTTTTATCAACATGTGTTAGAGTTCAAATCGAATGGTTCAACTCCTGTTCGGTATTCCATTGCTAAGCACTTAGTGGATGAGTATTTGGCAGAAAATGCGTCAAAACGGTTGCAATTCAAGTTTATGAAGAATGCCTTTGGTCCATTTCAATTGAAGTTTAATGCCTGTAATGAAGATAACTGTGCTACCGATCTATTTGACAATTTTGTCAATTTATCGATACGAGCTTTGAAGCCTGAGTTTCCCAAGTTCCTTAAATCTTCAATTTTTTCCACGTTTATTGAAAACTTGAAACTTACCGATCCAATTTTATTGAAGAGTTTATTGAAGGGTACAAAAGGAGAGGAAGGATCACACCTAACATCAGAGGATGATGAGTATGATTCCGAAGAAGAAAAAGAATTTTTACTATTCTGTGAGAAGTGTGGTACTGAAATTATTAATTTAGGTACGTATTTCAAAGTGTCACAAACATTTTGTATATATGCATTTCAACAGAAAATAATCGTTTCAATGATTGGGAATTCAATTATCGTCTCGAAAGCTTGAATGACTACAATCAATGGCGAATTCTCAACGAATATCCTGAAGGAAAGACATGGCTCTCGCCAGAGGTTGCTCACAATCACTTGACCAACTCTCGAAGACATACCATGATCAAGTATGTCTATGAAGTGAATTGTAGTTATGAGAGTCTTTTCAATTTATGGATCGATTCAGATTACTACCGATGCAGAGACGAAAATATTGAATCGTTTGAACTCATTGACTTTGTTAAAGTTGGAAAGTATGCTCATTGCATTGCTCATGAAGTCTACAAGATGAAATTCCCTCAAACCGATCGAGAAATAGTGCATGCT
The DNA here is from genome assembly GCF_003324165.1 of Naegleria lovaniensis. Lineage (NCBI taxonomy): Eukaryota > Heterolobosea > Eutetramitea > Acrasida > Naegleriidae > Naegleria > Naegleria lovaniensis. The sequence goes on from NW_025407830.1 coordinate 740,229, forward strand.
TATTGTTGTCGTTTTGATAGAGCCGAGAAACGCTATTTATGTGTCTCAAGATCTATTAATCATGCCAAGGTTCCAGAATCTTCCAAGTATGTGCGAGCTGAAATCAAAACTGCTTTCATGGTTCAATATTTAACAGACCAAACCTGTCGATATACTTATACAGTTATTTTTGACCCAATGGGATGGCTCAATGCAGAGCATCACTTTAACACCATTAAGGACAATGGTGACACGTATCATCAACATCTTCTCTCGCTACTGCATGATCGTGAAACAAAGAAGAATCATGCAAGACCAACCTTGGGAGGATTAGTGGATTCCCTGAATCATTATTTGGAATATATGGAAACGAAGCATCAACGACCACCCCCACAAAAGCAATAAACAATTTAGAAATCAACTGCAGTTCCAATTCCTCCACCTGGAAATAGAAAACGATTCTAAAGAGCATTTTAAAAAAAATATTCTCTCTTTTCATACTCTATTTTTTAGTCATTTCCACCATCTTGTTTGTCATCATATAATATGGAGGAATTAATTCCAATTGTAAATAGATTGCAGGATGCGTTTGCTTCCATCAATATGGACAATTTAGTACAAATTGATTTACCGCAGATTGCTGTTGTTGGTTCTCAATCATCGGGAAAATCATCTGTGTTGGAAACAATTGTTGGTAGAGACTTTTTACCTAGAGGTTCTGGTATCGTAACGAGAAGACCGTTAGTTCTTCAACTCAATAAAACTCCATCCAAACAAGTTGATTCCACTGGACCGGAAGATGAGTGGGGAGAATTTTTACACGTTCCTAACAAGAAGTTTTACGATTTTACAGAGATTAGAAATGAAATTATTAGAGAGACGGATCGAGTAACTGGCAGTAGCAAGGGTATTTCGGATCTTCCAATTAATTTGAAAATTTATAGTCCAAAGTACGTAGTTGTTCGGCCGAGTGAATCACATCATCATGATGATTTTTTATTATGATAACAATTATGATAATTGTTATGATGATGTTGTTACACTTCTTATACACTGCATCATTTACGTATTGCTCTTCTTAATATCACAGTGTTTTAAACTTGACACTTGTAGACTTACCTGGTATTACCAAAGTACCTGTTGGCGACCAACCAAAAGATATCGAAGCTCAAATTAGAAACATGATCATGAAATTCATCTCCAAACCAAACTGTTTAATCCTTGCAGTCACAGCTGCAAACACGGATATTGCAAATTCCGATGCACTCAAATTGGCCAAAGAAGTCGACAAGAATGGTTCAAGAACAATAGGTGTTTTGACAAAAATTGATATCATGGACCAAGGAACAGATTGTATGGATGTATTACGAGGTGATATTTTGCCATTGCGACTTGGCTACATTGGTGTAGTATGTCGATCACAAAACGATATCAATTTAAACAAATCCATTCGTGACGCTTTAAAAGATGAAGAACGTTTCTTTGCCCAACATCCAACTTATAAGAGTATTTCCGATAGAATGGGAACAAAACATCTTGCCAAGACACTCAATCGAATTTTGTTGAATCATATCAAAGAAGTCCTACCTGATGTGAAGAGTAAGGTGGCTAACTTGATTCAACAAGCCCAAACTCGTCTGCAAGAGTATGGTGTTCCTTTGGGAGAGTCATCAATGTCGAATGGAGCTTTATTATTGCAATTACTCACAGATTTCTCAACTGACTTCGTAGAGACTATTGATGGACGTAATGCAGAAGTTTCAACCAATGAACTATTTGGAGGAGCACGAATCAATCACATATTTACAAACAAGTACTATCCGTCCTTGTCAGAAATTGATGCATGTGAAAATTTATCTGATTACGATATTAGGACTGCCATTAGAAATGCTAAAGGCCCAAGAACATCACTCTTCATTCCAGAAGCTGCTTTTGAAATGCTTGTGAAAAGACAAGTGAAACTTTTGGAGGATCCTAGCATTCAATGTGTCGATCGAGTGTTAGAAGAATTGATTGCGATTGAGGAGCATTGTGAAAAGATATTTTTGAGATTCCCTAATTTGAAAGAAAAGGCCCGCGAATTTGTCATTGGATTATTGAAAGAATATGCAGAACCATTGAAAGAGTTTATTAGAAACATGATCAAAATTGAGTTGGCATATATCAACACGAATCATCCAGATTTCTTTAGTAATAACAAGGTAGCAGGTGTATTGGGTGAAGCACAAAAGCGTAAGTTGTCGTACCATGTCTATTTCAATTTTCGATTTTTTCTTAAATCTGCCAACGTAGCATCTCCTCCAATGCAATCCCAGCCTCAACCAAACATGCAACAACCAAATATGAATCAATCAAACCTACCACAGCAACAAGGATCCAGAAGAATGCCTCCACCAATGAACCAACCACCACAACATCATCAAATGTCACAACAACAAGTGAGTATCAAACCAATCCACATCACCCACATTTACACATACACTTTGCATGTTAACTGACCCTTGTTAACCTCAAATTTATTGACCAACATCGACATTGACCCAACTTTACGGCGACTGTTCTGTCTTTACATATGTTTTCCATTTTTAAATTTTCTTACTAACCACAATTACTAATTTCTTGTATGTAGGATGAACAACATAACGATGAAAATGAAGAAGCAGCAGACAATGAATGGGAGCAAGTCAGCACCTATCCACCACCAAAGAATTCAAACCAGGTTCATGTGAAACACAGTTTAAAGGGTCAAGGCTCTTCAAGCAAGGAGCCAAAAGATGGAGGAGGCGTTGCCAAAAGTATTTTCAGTTTTTTCACAGGACATGCAAAAGACGAAAAGAAAAGTATGTATTTTAATTATATTGTTACTAACAATTTGCTGATCGTTACTATGAAAAATGAAATGTTGCAACACCAATATTACGCAGATAATGACAGTTCATTTTTCGACAATGTTACCGGAAGCGTTACTGTCAACACCAACAAAGACGTGGAAGTTAACGTTTCGTTACCAAAGAACGTACCTAAGTCAAGAACCCAAACCTCCCAAAAACAACCTACCCAACAACCTCCTCCACCAACTAAATACAGTCCGCCAAATCAAGCATACAGTCAGCCAACTCCTCAGAATGAGAATGTCGATTATTATGGTCAAGAAAATTTCGAGGTTTGCATTCACTTTTTTTATTTTCATATTTTATAATATTGAAAATTTTTACTGACACTATATTGTTACATGACATGATTACTTTTTCAACAAATAGGATCCCTATGCAAATATGCCACAACAAAATCCTACAGCTGCCTTCTTGACAAACTTTGAGGAAAGAGAAAAGAAGGAAACTGAAACGATCAAGACATTATTGCAGCATTATTTTGATATTGTAAGAAAGGGTGTGTCAGGTAAGTGAATTGAAGCAGAATAATTAATTGTGACTGAATATTGGTTTCAATCATCATTTTCAATAGACTCCGTCCCTAAATCCGTTATGCACTTTTTGGTTAACAAATCCAAGGTGAACTTGCAAAGTGAGCTTGTTCGTAATCTTTACAAGCCAGAATTGTTCGACGAGTTGTTGAAGGAAAACGAGGCAATCGCCCAAAAGAGAAAAGCTGCATCCAAGTTACTGAGCGCATTATTGAAAGCACAAGATACTTTGAATGAAATCAAAACGAAGAAGATTTAATTTAATATTGTACTAAGTTTTAATTCAATGAATCAGTTTGATATGCCTTTGTTTTAGAGTCTATTTATTTATTTGAAAAAAATTTACAAGGTAATTACAAATTCGCAACAAAACGTGATTTCATAGTTTAAATCATTGGTGCATATTTCGAAACATCGGTGACCAATCCAAAAACGAGGGACAACGTAAGCAAAGAAACCAAAGTCAATCCAACAGAAACGCTGAAAATGGTCCACTTGTAAATGCGGTCTTGAATTTCGGTAACGGCAAAGCATGCAAATCCTAAAATGAAACCCGTCACTAATCCACCAATATGGCCGGCCCAATCAATGTAATCGCTAAAGCTCCACAATAGAGTAATGAAAATAATAATTCCAACATTGATACATTGCATTACTTTCTGTTGAGTGGGGATTCTGGTCCATCGAACTATAATGTTTGAAACTTTGGCTCCAATTAAGCCCATGATAGCCCCAGAGGCTCCCACAGAAATTGAGGCTGGCATGGCAACACAACTCAATAAGTTTCCTGCAATTCCTGAAACGAAATAGATTGGTATCACTCTGTACCATCTCCAATTCTTTTCATAGCCCATACAAACCATGATTTGAATAAATAAGTTCATGAAAATATGCAAAATGCCAGCATGCATAATGAGTGGCACTACCAAACGCCATAATTCATATTTTTCTTTGATGTAGTAGGAACTCTTGGCACCCAATTTTAACAAAGTTACACTTGAAGGACCAATGGAAGGATTTTGTGGATCAAAGCCACCAACCGATAACTCGACAATAAAATAAATTAATTGTATGATTGAGATCCAAAAGCAGAATGTCATTAACATGTTTTTGTAATCTTGTTTTCTGACAGGTGAGCATGGTGGACCAACAAAACATGGGCAACAACACATTAAACACATCTATTGGATACAGATCCACGCAAGAGTTTGATTATGATGGTATTCGTGTTTAAGCGGTGTGATATGATTGTATTGGCTTATTCCACAAATACGTTCAATTTCAATCATCAAACTTACGTGATACCATTGAGGCTGAATATTGTGCAAATTATAACTCCAAAACATGTCCTCGTTCATATTGTATTGATTTTGATAAGGATCATTGGAAATGGTGGCTGCACCTCCGCCAGTCTCAACATCCACAGGTTGGCCTGTGGCAGTGTAACTTCCTCCACTTGAATTTGTATTGCTGCTTCTACCGAAACCTGTATCATTTCATCATAAGTGTATATTAAATGTATGAATACAACACAATTTACAATTATCCATTCAGTTATGATTTTTGTTATTGCAAACGAAATTCCGATGTGAATGATCAGTAATTATTGTGTATAAAAGCTTACCTGAAAACATGTTTCTGAATCCTGCAAAAAAGCCTCCACCGCTACCTCCATCTGCATAATTGGCTGAAGATGGTTGATAGGAAACAGCTTCTCCCGATTGTAACACTCTTCCAGTAGATGGTCTGGTCGATGAAGAGGATGATGAATCCCCAAGAGTTCTACCGCCACTACCACCAAGAGTCCTTCCTCCACTAGTACCTCCTGATGAGTTACCCCAACCTGGAGGAACGGGTGCTTGTCCTCTGTTAGGATTATTCGTGTCGTTGTTGTTATTCAAATCCCGAATGGTATGTACAGGCATATGAAAAAGTGTTTCAACGAGAATTGATGTACAATGAAAGCAATGTTTGTTTTCTCGGAAGAGATAATTTGTATTGGTGTACGGATGGCGATCAAGATCGGTGGTTCTATTTTTTTTTAATAATAATTTTCGATTTCCATCAACACGAGTTGCTCCAAAAGGACTCAAACAAACCTTCTAACCAAAGCAGTTCATACACATGTTCCGTTTCTCAATCTACCCAATTTGCCATCAGCACGTTGACGCACTCCCTCAACGAAAACGTTCATAAGAATGCTCTTGAATAAAAACTCGGTACTGATTGTCAAAGTAAGGCAAACTCTTTGGATCAACGTAGGCATTTGATTGTACCATGATGGGTGAAGAGGATGATTTTGTGGTCAAGTCTGATAATGTCTTTTTTGATTTGGCAGGTGTCATCGCACTCTTGTTCATTCTGATTTTACGGTTTTGAGATTTTTCAAGTTTAGCTGCATGAATTGCTTCCGAAGTGGAGAAGTCCTTAAATCTGTCAGCAAGTATTGCTGTATTTGCTTGTGCTAAATGGTTTGAAATGATGGCAAGTTGTGACGGAATTGGTGGAGAAGGAGAATTCAAACAAATATCTGCGGGCGAAGGTCTTGATAACAAATCACTGTCGTTGAGTTGAATGTTAAAGTCTTTGGTAGAAATTAAATCTTTGGTGGATGTGAATTGTGAATGTGTGTAGATTGTAGGAATTCTTGGAGTTTGGGTGGACATGTTGATCTTTAGAATTGGTTCTGGAGGAGGTTGTTTTTGCTGTACTTGCAGTGTTTGGGTTTGCCTTTCCTCAATAATACATTTCAAATCATCATACAGGCTTATACAGGAATGAGTTTCAACATTTGGCAATGCTGAGGCGTGACCAAGACTTGGTTGTATCGCATGGTTATTATTCTGATAATTTGCAGCTAATACCTTCAAGTGTTTGTTTTCATTTACAAGTGCATCAATTTTGCTGTCTTTCTGATTCATTTCCAGGTTCATTTGTTGTATGGCACTTGTTAGTTCTCGCATTTCTTCTTCGAAATAGTCGACCACTGGATTGTTGTCAGTTGCTGTCAACAATGAATCTTCGTTCATAGGTGAGAGATTATTTCTGTTGACGTGCCTTTTGGAATTAGGTGTTTCAGTTTTGAACGGCTGTTTAGAACTCTCTTCTCGTATCTTGTGTATTTCCAAAGTAAGGTCGTTGAGTTGTCGCTTGAGTTTCAAGTTTTCTTGAGAAATAAGGTCATATTTTTCGTATGCTTTCTTAAAAACATGATATTCTTCGAATTGTGATTCTAAATGACCGAGCTTTTCCAAAAGGTTAGTTCGTTCCATGCTAAAATTCATTACAACTTCCTCCAGATTACTTCTCAAATATTGATTTGCTTTTTGTAAATTTACATTTTCCAAATACATTCGCACAGACTCTTGATGCTGTTTCTCAATAATTTGTTCATTGAGAAAGATGGTTTTTTGAAGTGTACAATATCGGTTGTTGACAGCGTGACGTACAAGTTCGAAAAGAATGTGAACATCATTAAAAGAATGTTGACACTCATTTCTTGGACCTTCCATCACCTCCTTGACCATTTGAGCAAGCTCTTTTTGAGCAAAAAAATCCAACGTTAAAATTCTATTCACTAATTTTTCATTATTTTTGGATATGAATACAGTGCATACTAGATATTGAAGAAATTTCAATAGCTGTTCCTTCAGTTTGATTTCTAAGTCTTCATGGTTGCATCCATGAATATCTTGCAACAATTGATAGGAACTACTTGTAAATTCTTTCAAATCAATCCAAATATCGTACTTGCTTTGAAAGAAACAGGTCAGTAATGCCATACATTTGTACAAGAATATTACAGAAATACTATTCATATTTTCGCTATCAACATCAATGAACTCATTCAGAGCATGATAAAAATCATCATCAATCTCACATAAAATTTTGTACAAATTGACATCATTTAACCGATAATGTTGTGGATTTTTATGAGAAACTGGTGAAGAGTGTTTGTCCAATGTAATTGTTGTTCTTTCGGGAACAATATTGTTTGCTGTTGCTGAAACGGAAAAACAATCAAATGTTGTCAGCCAATTCATGACGACTCGGCACTGACTCGTTGAAGAATCTCGTTCCCAAAGACTCTGTGTTTCAATTTTCAATTTTATAGGATGCAAGGACAAGAACGGATCCTTGATCACAGCAACGGATTCAGAAGATGAAGGACGTGGAGGCTTCAAAGGGCTACATGATTGTTGCTGATGATGTATTTTTTTGTTGTTGCTTGTTTGTTCCCATGTTGTGTTCGCTCGCAAGTTGATGTCGTCTTGGGCTTCTTTCGCTAGGGATGATGCAATTTTGACACCACTAGAAGGCATGATGAGTTTTTAATTGGAGGTATCTGCTTGAAGGCAACTGCTGAATGGAGAAGGCTTTGAATAACACGACCAAACAACGAAGGCGGTTTTTTTGAACAGTTTTGAAGTTGTTCAACAAAGGCAATTTCTTAAAATAACCACCGAATTAGCCTTAAACATGAGCATGTTGAGGGTAAAGCTATTGTTAATGAAATTTAATGTTTTTCGCATCAAAGAATACTTCACATTATGGTGGTGGAACGAAATAAAAGAATTATTGATTCTCTTCCTTGTTAAACTGAGCAAGTACTTCTTTTCTAATGTTATCCATAGCGCAAATGTCATGACAAAGATGCTTGTGATCCTTCCAGTGAGCTTTTTGGCATTCAACACTGCAATATCTTTCAACATGACAAGAGGCACATAAATACTTTCCAAGCTTGCTACGACAGTAAGCGCAGTTCATTCTATACTTCATTCTGTATTTGGCTGGATGGACCAAAGGTAATATCGAGTCTTGTGCTTCTCTACGACCTTGGCAACAAGAACATAACTTTTCTTTAGGTCCGTATGTTAACAACCTTTTAAAATCCTTTGATACACGATCGATTGAAAAAGTAGCCTCGTACTTTGCTTGTCTGTCTTTGATCCATTTGGCTTGGAAATCAAATTCAGATGCTAATGGATCTAAAGGTATGTCAACAGTGATTAAATCATGAATTGAATCTGGAACATAAACTAGAAGCACATGGTTGAATATAGCAGCAATCATCAAAATCCAATCAGAAAAACACTCATTCTTGTGTAGTGTCTTTGATATCTTGGGCTTGTCTTCGTTGTCAACAAAGTTGTTGAAAACTAAATCAGCAATCATCTTTCTGACGGTATATCTATGCGGGAGTGTATCTTTCATCATTTCAGCATGCTCATGAGGAATGTCTTGATATTCCTTAAATAGAATTTGACGTGTACTGTCGTGGGTGGTTTGGTTGTCACTCTGTGCTTCAATCTCTTCGTGTTCTTTTGATGCTAAAGCGGTTCTGTTCTTGCGATTGAACTTGATCCTCTTGTTCTCAATGGAGTGTTTCATGTTCATTTCTGCATTCTTAAGCGCCAATGGTGGAAACGCAGCCTATTGTCATCGATTGTATTGTGATGGAAAAACAAGAATACTTTACAACATTACATACTGTTACTGGATTAAAAGAAGGGTCCAATCTTTTCCTCATTTCATACGAGCCATACCAAATGATTTCCACATCGATGCACTTGATAATGAGGTCTTGAAGAAATTGAAGAGTTGCAAAAGTGTCAAGTTTGTCATCTGCCTCATTCAATTTAATGCTCTCTTCGAACTCAAATGAATTTTCTGCATCACCCTTCTTGTTAAAGTCTAAGTACTGGACTGACAATACTTTTCTATGAACGAAATTAGACATTAAATTGGACACCAAACTCATCTTGTGTTGTGGACATAGATTGTCAAACATATTCCTGTAAACTGTGTTGTGACTAAGCAATGAAGGACGGGCACCATTAGGAGGAACTTCAGCCTCATATAAATTCTTATATGTACAATACATCATCCATTCAGTGCGAAGTCTTGAGACGATAGGACCAAATAATTGGACAATCATGTCATAATTCTTTTTCGAAAATTGAGTGGCGTACTGAATCAATTTTCCACGTTCTTCCCAAGTACCCTTTTCACCTTTTTCCAAATACGTCTTGAGATGTTCCTGAATCATGATTCCGTAAGAAGAAGCAGATTTGGCATTGTTCTTGTTGTTAGTAGAAGAAGGTGAAGAAGGCTTTGATTTTTGCTGGAGGTTTGGGTCAATGTTTGTGCTAGCCTTCTTCTTGTCCGAAGCTGATGTTGACGTGTGGTTACGGTTCATGAGTAATGTCGGTCTGAAAGCGATTTAGTTGTTTTTTTTGGGTTTGATTCTTCCCTAATACAACATAAGTTAATTCAAGGCTTTGTCATCACTAAAAGCATCACTTCGTCAATATTAAACGGAGAGTAAAGATTGTGATTCAATTGAAAAAACATATCAGTTGCAGGGTATTGACCAATTGGCATAACCATATCAATACATGTTTGATAATCTCCATGCATTGACTCAATGTCATGGGCTATTTGGTTGAACTAAATTACTGGCCTTATTGAAATCTTGATGATTCTTGAGTACATGTTGTACATATAGGGAGGAGTGACATCAGAATAGGAGCACTTGTTGCTTTATTGCTACATCAACAACGTGTGGATATATAAAGTGAATCCAAGAAGCTTACATTCCACCTTGAGAGCGTTAGATTCGGATTCCTTGACATCATCAAGAACGTAATTGTGGAAATTTAGGAACCCGTGAGTTCAAATCATTTCAAGTCGTTGGATGTCGAATTTAGAAAGAACGATGCAAGTTGAATTAAGAACTGCAGGAAACGGATGAGAGCATGGTGTTGGAGACATGGTTGGCATTAAAAAAAGTTTTTGGGTGTGACTTGTGTCAGATTATCGAAGCCAGTCTTTTAGACTCGGGGCTGAACCTGAAGAAGCGCGTTAGCACTTGACCGCAGGAAACCAATGAGAGCACTAGCTTGAGGGAATCTGACACACGTCACAGAATAAATGTATATAAATTTATATTCCTTGCGAACTTGTTGCATTCTTCTCAAACATTTGATTTTTTCTTTTTTCTGATTTCTCTATTAATCTATGTGATGTCATTGATTTCTTCCTTTTCTTGGATTCCTTGGTTTCGGCTGATGAATTATTGTTCGTAGAACTGTTCAGTTTTAACGCTCAGCAGATTCCTTCCGAATGTTTTAATATGATATTGTTGCGTAATTCTTTTAAATTCCGCAGCTCATCTTGTGACATGATGATTTGTTGCTCCGATGATTTTGTTTGTTGAGTTTCATCCGAAGGTAGTTGTTGTGATTGTTGTGGCAAAGTAGTATGATTTTTATTAATTATTTGTGATGATTGCTGTGATAACATAACCGAGGTGAGACGTTGTGGCCGCTTATTTTTTCGTTAATTTGACAAACAATTCGCAGGGAATGTGCTTGGGACCAATTGAAGCACAACAAGGGTTTGGATAGGTGACCGCCTTGACTTGTAATCTTAATTTTTCGACATGCTTAATGATGGGATTTTTAATTTTTATGAAATCGTCGGGGATGGAGGTATATCTATGTGTTGATATGACTTTCATCCATTAATTATGGGTAATTATTGAACTGTATTCGCTTAAAGTAGACCTCTCGTGCATGGTCGGGTTTTTCGTCATCTTTGATGTTGACCTTGATCCAAGTACATCATTCGATAGATTTTGAAGAGTAGTACATTCGTGCTAGCGACATCATTGGATAGTGAGCTAAGTTGGTTGAGTCGTTCAACAAATGGTGACAGGTTTCAAATTTTTGATAGAATTTAAGCGACACCATTTTTGTAGATCTCACGAAAATAATGGGGGTCATGATAGAGCATTCGATCAGGTTTAGGGTAGTTTTCGAGAAAATCAAGTTTGAAGGAGTTTCAACGAGGTCAAAAATGACATGAAAATTTTTCAAAAAAAAATTAAAAAAAAATGAAGCCAAACTTCCCTGCATTTTTGAGGTGATCATCATCAACATCGGGTCATGTTTCCATTCATCATCATGTCATATTCATATTGATCACATCAAATGTGCACATCATGATCAACATTTATGAGGAATATTTTGTGTGTATGAATACACATGGAAATGATAATCATCAAATAGTAATGGTTGGAATTGTTGTGAATTGCTCCCGTTGGATGTGATGATCATGGAATGAATCTGATGATCGGAATGTTGTTACAGTGATCAGAAACCATGGAATTGATCGTTGATTCAGTTCAAAGTGATGGTCATTTCGTGAATGGTATTCAAGTGAAGTGTGCTGATGGCTCTATGGTAGAGCTGAAAAATACGATCGAGACAAGCACTTCACAGAACTTCATGAAATTGATATGGATGGATGTTCTGATCATTCAAACAACAAATCATCAGTTTTATTCATTGACATGATTGTTTCATTGAATGGGAGCACTTCGCTTTTCTCGGAAAACATCATTTCTTGAGGCAGGGTACAGTTCTCCTCTCTTGTTCATGTCATTCATTCTATCATCATGACACGTTATGATCATCATTGTAGAAGTGTTTCATGTGAGTGTGAGTGGTTGAATGTGATCATGATGAATTGTTGTTGGTATGTATTGTTGTATGATTGAATGATCATTTTATAACAATTGATTGATTAAGTTTTTCGATAAACCAATGATTGTAATGTTGTATAATACATTGTGGAGAGTATTTCTATGACTATTGATGATGGTTATGATCATTATTGGTGGAGTATCATGATGAATGTTGTAGAGGTGTGATACCATATCCTTCCAAGAGCGATTGTGTCATGAACAATACACATCAACATGTTCATCATGATGAGTATGACACATCCATGTTGATTGTACTCACTGAATCATCAATTTATGGAAGTGGTGTCTCACTCTTTCAATTCATTTTTCTTTTTCACATGATATTACGATACTGAATAATTTCAAGAATATCACAGTGACTTTATATGATAGTATATAGTGTGATATTGTTATTTTGAAATTTGTGGAATTTATCTATATGAATTGATTTTGTTATGAGGCACATGAGATGTGTGGAAAATGATTATTAATTAATTTTTGAAGAGTTGTCAGGAGAGTGATGCAGATAGTTTTTATGGTAGCTGAGATGGTGTACAACAAATTGACATTAATTCTTGAATTTGTTCATGTCTAGAATGTATTGTTGTTGAGCACCTGAGAAGATTTTGTCATGAAGTGCATTACAATGTGACACATGGTTGTTTTCTTGAATAGTTGCAATCATCCATGTGTTGATCTTGTTCCATTGTGTTATTATTGATGTTGTGGATTGTTGTGAAGTATTGTGTGATGGAAGGATTCTGTCAGGTCATGTTTGACACTTTTTCATGGATAGCCTGTGTTGATTTATGAAGGCTGCATTGAAAATAAAGAATTAATTCATTGATTTTCATGATCAGTGCATGTGAAATGTATGGTGTATGTGGTTGATATGCGTCAATGTTCATGTCATCTTGATTTTGAATTTTGTCTGGATTTACTAACCCTATACTTCCGCATTTAGAATTTTTCCAAAAAAATGTTGTTGTGATTGATCAGTGTTGTTTGATGTTGTGATGACGGAATCATGATTGAAATCATTTGTAGTGATCGTAGATGTGTCCTTCAACAGTATTGGATTCGTCTACCATGTTCGTTGTTATCACCAAATGGATGAGTGTTCAAAGTTGTTCATGAAGAGTGATGAGATGAAACATAGTTGTTTGAATGTTCATTCAAGTTGATAAACATGCTTGTCATGATGGTGTGATCACGTGATAGTGATTGTGTTGATCTATTAGTTGTATTTGTTGAGTAATGCTTTAATCATTTGAAAAAAATTTGATGTCATGGTGGATGAGATGTTTGTAATGAATGTTAAATATTCTATCATTGTCATGTAGTAGTTATGTCATAGTGTGAGTCCTATCATTTAGAAGTGTTGTGTATTGTTGTGTGCTTGGTGTGATATGAAACGTAGAAAAAATTGTGACATTTTCTTTATATGTTGTGATGATGTTCACTACTCTTTATGTAATTGATATATCATGTTTATAATGTATATGACAACATGTCTATGAAATATTATTGAATGTATATTGATACTTGCTGAGATAATTGATAAATGTTGATTTGGAGTGTTTGAAAAATTGTGGTCTTAGTCTCTTTACATGGGTTTGATAAGGTTGGGTTTGGATTTGGTTAAGGCGGAGGGTGGGTTTGGGTTTGGGTTTGGGTTTGGGTTTGGGTTTGGGTTTGGGTTTGGGTTTGGGTTTGGGTTTGGGTTTGGGTTTGGTTGGGTTTGGGTTTGGGTTTGGGTTTGGGTTTGGGTTTGGGTTTGGGTTTGGGTTTGGGTTTGGGTTTGGGTTTGGGTTTGGGTTTGGGTTTGGGTTTGGGTTTGGTTTGGGTTTGGGTTTGGGTTTGGGTTTGGGTTTGGGTTTGGGTTTGGGTTTGGTTTGGGTTTGGGTTTGGGTTTGGGTTTGGGTTTGGGTTTGGGTTTGGGTTTGGGTTTGGGTTTGGGTTTGGGTTTGGGTTTGGGTTTGGGTTTGGGTTTGGTTTGGGT